>NC_042997.1:124057224-124099724 GCF_006345805.1 Octopus sinensis | reverse complement strand
CATAAAGAAAAATATACTTACTTTAATGCATGAAAGGCATATATTCACATGAACACATACAGAATTACACGCAAGGACGTAACACGTTTCTATGTGACAATGTATACATAAATACATATATATATATGTATGTATATATGTATACGTATGTATATGTAGATGTACATATATATATTACATATGTAAGTATATAGTAAAGTATATATATATATATATATATATATCATTTTCTTATCATTTTCTTTGTTGTCTATCGTTTGCATCTACAATCTTAAAACTGCACACACACACCACACAAATATGTATATATATATATATATATATATATATATATATATATATATATATAATATATATATATATATATATATATATATATATATATATATACATATCTATTAAAGATTAATATATGTGTTTGAACAAGTATTTGATGGTGAAAGTCTACGAGTGTCACTACTACGTCTCACTTCATCTGTATAAAAGTTAGTAAAAGTATATATATATATATATATATATATATATATATATATATGGTGTGTTGTGTGTGTGTGTGTGTATTATATATATGTATTTATCTGTGTATATATATGCTTATATATATATATATGTATAAGTATATATATATATATGTATATATATGTTTATATATACACACACATATATATACATGTATACATATATATGTATCTATCTGTATATGTATACGTATATATATATATATATATATATATATATATACATATATAATACATATATATATATATATATATATATATATATATAGATATATATATATATTATATATATATATATATCTATATATATATATATATATATATATATTATATATATATACATATATAAAGTATAACCATGAAAATGAATACTTCTCAAATATTAACGTGTGTAAAATTTGTTTTGTAACTTGAATGACGCTTAATCCATAATTGATGCATTTACACATATTTAATACATTAATAAAATTACAATTGTTACAAACAGTTAATTTTAAAGACAACCACATGACTAACTTTAGGAATATATAATGATATGACTAAATTCACTTTAGAATTATATGAAAAATTAATTAATAATTAAAAATAATTATGAATTTTATTTCTCTTGACAACAACCTTTATATGAATTAAAATATTATAAAAAGCAAAAAAAAAAAGCAAAAAAAACAACAAACCCTAATATAATCTTAAATATAACAATTATCCCACAGACAAACAATAATATTGCTAAAAATTTTTATTAAAGCAACAAAAAAAAATAACCAAAACTTAATTTAATGTAAAATAACTTTTGGTAATTTATTTTGCCTGAGATAATTTGAAATTATCTCTTAGTGAATGAAAGTGTCAATAAGAGAGAAAGACCGAAAGACGGAGTGGTAAACTCAGAGCGTTTGTGAAAAAATATGAGCGAGTGCAGAACAGTAAAATATTTTTTTTTCGGTAGAATCGTGTTGTTTAAATCGTCTTAGACATTCATTGCATTTTATCGGAAATTTATAACAATTTTTCATTACTGAACGCAAACAATTGTTATCAAATACCTCAAAGTGCAATACATATTCCATTATATCTATATATACGAATGTAGACAAATACGTGTTTATACATATTCACTGAGATATACACACACGTGTATGCATTTGAATATACGACGATATATACATATATATTAATATATATATATATTTGTATATATGTATATATATTTATATATATATATATATATACATAGCTAGATCAAACACATATATGTGCATATATATATATATATATATATATATATATATATATATATAAATATATGTATATATATGCATATATTATATATATATACACATGTATACATATATACGTGTGTGTTTACATTTGTGCGTCTATATCTGAATTTCCTGATCCTGGTAGAAAATCGGAATATTTCCAATCTAGCCACTCAACCCTTACCCGTGCCTATCTGCATTTCTGAATTGGAGTTTCAAAGTTTGTAATTCTGCTGGTGTTTAAAATCCAAGTATCTGAACGTTAAACCGTAATAAAAATAAGACACAAAGAAAAAACACATTCATCACCAGTCACAATTGCTAAAATTGTAGATAGCCACGAATGCTGTATCCGAAATATTCCAATTTTCCAACTCTTGGGAACGTAAGGTATGTTGCTCTATATGTGATATATACTTGTTATAAACACTCATAGACACACTACTGAGCGCAGAAGGATATTTGCTTTAAAGATGTGCATATATATATATATATATATATATATATATATATATATATATATATATATATATATATATATATGTATCCATGTACATGAATGCTGATGATTGTATATATCTATGTATATATACATACATATAGACACACATATATATGTATATAATCATACATATTTGCATATATGTATGCATATATATATATAAATATATACATTTATGTATATATATGCATATATATATAAATATATACATTTATGTATACATATATATATGTATACATATATGTACATATATATATATATATATATATATATATATATATATATATATATATATATGTGTGTGTGTGTGTGTGTATATATATATATATATATATATATATATATATATACATACATATACATACATATAAACACGTTTATCTATGTTGAGGTAACTATATACATATATACTGAGAGAATATGATGTCTTTGACACAAAAGTTTTGTTTATGAATGTTGCATATTTTTTTTTTAACTTTCCATAGGGGATAGTGGTCCTTTATGTTTTTCTTCCTTAATTTAAGCACTGTATAAATCAAAGTGGCTTTTATTTTTTGCACGTTTTACCTTCGGACTTCGTAGTTATTAAATGAATCCAAAGATACAAGAAATCACAAAAAGTGAAAAAAAATTAAAATGTTGATAAATAAATTCGTAAAAATCATATTTGTTTGTATTCCTATTTTCTCACATTGTAAAAATCAAATTTCTTTACTATTTTTCATTTGTCTTCGATTTTCCTTTATACTACTGTTATATTTAAATAAAATATTATATGTAATAATTTTTTTCATTTCATTTCTTGTTCAATTTTAGTTTTGCATTTCGAATGTCAAATACTAAACAGAGAAATAGTTTAAAAACCAACTGCAAATTAAAGCACGTATTGTTGCTAGAAAACCTCTCTGAATATAAGCATTTAGTGTTTTTCTTTTATTAAAAATGATAATACATAAAAATGGAACTCATATAATTTCTTTTAGATTCAAGGTTGTGAATAGGAATAGCAAAATTGTAATTTGGTTTTGAAAGAAAATCAACATTTTGCCGTTTACTGCAGTGAAAAAATTTATTATTTGGAACGAAAGATCTTTGTGTAAATCGCATGCTTCAAATTATTTTTAATTATATGTTTACCCGTTTTAATATCCGCAAGCAAAGGTTAAAATGAAATATTTTATTGTAGTATGAAATTTTTCTCGTTAGGTGAGATTTTTTTCTATTTATGCACAAGATAGAACATCCTGGTAAATTATTGCTGAAAAGCAGAAGGGGCCAGGGATTAGCTTTACATAGATAACTTATAGGGAATATTTTAAAGATAACAAAAATATAATTTTTAATATTCTCTACTATTTCATCTACAATTCTGTCCTCTGAATATGTGATCAGTGCATACTAATAGGAAAGCACATTGTTGCAATTGTTGTTGCCATTTTCGTTTTTAATCATATGTTTCTTAATTTTTGTTATTATTATTATTATTATTATTATTATTATTATTATTATTATTATTATTATTATTATTATAAATTTTTCCCTTCTCTAGATCTTTCCTTCTCCTATGTTTCCGACGAAGAGCTCCGCTCGAAACGTTAAACCCTCTTTCTTTCCTTCTTTCCAGAGCGTCCAATAATACTATATTTGTTCCACGTTCTCGCATTGTTGTGATTTTTTGTGCTTTCATGTTTGAATTAACTATATATATATATATATATATAATATATATATATATATATAGATAGATAGATAGATAGATAGATAGATAGATAGATAGATAGATAGATAGATAGATAGATAGATAGATAGATGCATACATACATAAATGTATAAGGGTGGTTAGACGCAATCTGAAACCAAAAAGATAAAATTCAATTGTATGCAAATTTCGTTTGAAATTAAAGCTCATCAGTAGTAATACTCCTTCACTTAGAGTTAAGACAAAACCAACCTGTCAGTATGTAGATTTTACAATGAAATCCATGGTTGACTCAACAAAATGGGAAATTTATAAAATAGTAAAGATGTCTAGACGCAATATAAAACCGAAAAGGAAAAGCCGTGACTAATAGTGACTGAGGGTGCCTCTTATAATCACAAACGTAGCTCAAGTCTTTATAATAAAAGGTGAGTTAACCGCCCCACAACGAGCGAAGATGCTATATTGGCAAGCAAATTTCGCTTGAGATTAAAACTCATCGTCGCTGATAGTTAAGTGAAATCCACCTTTACTATTGTATAATTTTCACATTAACATTTTGCTGGATCAGCCATTTATTCTGATGGTGAAATTTATATAGTGACAGGTTGGATTTGACTTAATTATCAGCGATGGAACGTGTGTGCGTGCGTGTATGTGAATGAAAAGATATGACTATGTTCTTATTTAGTCTCTGTTTATTAAGGATTCTAGTCTGACCATTCACTAGTTTGACAGGAGAGATTTCCTAAATCCCTTTTTCCATAAACATGTTGAGATACCCACATGCAACTTTCAGAACACTGTGATTGTAATCAAGGTGTGTTCGTCCCCCAAAATGCCGCAGGTTTTAAAAGATCAACAGCTTATGTTAAAATTATAAGAGTAAGGCCTGGCATCTTTCCTTTGTTTTACGCAGGTGGCATGTTTAAGTCATTTGTAAGGTTTGTATTCTATTATTATTTATATAAGAACACCATCGTTTACTACATTACAATGAGTTGCAGTGATCTTTTTTAAACGTTTTCACATTAGCATTTTGCTGGATCAGCCATTGATTCTGATGGTAAAATCTATATAGTGACAGGTTATGATATCATATGTTATGATTGATATATATATATATAATAAGTGTAGGTGGTATATGAGTGGGTATATATTTATAAAAAAGAAGTTTGAAAACACCACTATATAAGATAAATTTTTATTTTGTTAGCGATTTTACATGTTTCGGTTCTTCTTGAAAAAAAACGAACCTTATCAAAAATATCTTTAAAATCGACGAGATACTACCGTACTATTGTGTTTGACGTAGCTAATCAAGTCTTGGAGTATTTATAAGAGTGGGTGAAGCTATAAAAAAAATGACGTGCAAATGGAACATGTCATATATCACATCTAACCACGAAGTTAATGCTGTATTACAATAGCACCTCTCAATGGACACAAGTACCAAACTGCAGAACGTACTCTGAAAAGCCAATAAAATATACGAAATACTGGGAAAACTTGGAAGTATTAATTTTCATATTACATCGAATATCCACTTACCACAGCGCATCGATTGAACATGTAATAATACAATAATCCAACGCAATTCATTATAGTAGGTGTCTTGCAAACAACTTGCACATGCAAGTGCTACCAGTCAAAAACTCCGCATACAGGAAGCCAGCAAGTGTATGGGATCATCAGGAGAGAATGCGCGGTTTTTCGGGGCCTACCTCTCGACGGCATCAATGCGCACCGGCCCCCCTCACTGATATGAGGCCCTGCTTGCTAGATCAGCTGGTTATCAAATAAAGCTTAATATTCTTCTAGCCATCGCTCATCGTCTCTTTTTAACCAAATCTAGTGGCTAGCCTTCTCCACTGTAGTTTGGCTATCGGTCATGGTGGTATTGACTTTACGATGAGTTAAGCCTAACGATAACAACAGTCGTCTCACACTGTATCCAACGAACCTTCTACATCTGAATTCAATTGGAAAATGTTCTGCTTTCCAGCCTGCGTCTTCACATTCCTCGAGGAGGTTTACATAACGGTTAATCTTTCGAGCCCTAGCGGCGTCCATATTATCTTCATATAGGATATAAATTAAGTTTGGGTAGAAAAATGACTACAATATTTTATAGAATTCCGCAAATGTGAAAAGAATAATCACAGAAGCTTTAGAATTAACATCTCAGACACCTTAATTGAATATACTGATATGTTGTTGCACGACAAGGAATGTCTTGGAATCTACCAGTAATTACTGTTGTATAATTTGTAATCTCGGCGTTGTTGTATCTATCATTAAAAAAGGAAAAGTCGTCACTCCTAGTGACTGAGGGTGCCTCTTATAACCACAAACATAATACAAGTTTATATAATAAAAGGTGAGTTAACCGCCCCACAACGAGCGAAGGTGCTATATTGGCAAGGAAATTTCGCTTGGGATTAAAACTTATCGTCGCTGGTAGTTAAGACAAATCCACCTTTACTATTGTATAATTTTCACATTAACATTTTGCTGGATCAGCCATTGATTCTGATGGTAAACTCTATATAGTGACAGCTTATGATATGATATATGATATATATATATATATTATATATATATATATATATATATATATATATATATATATATATATATGCGTTTTTTGCGTAATGAGATAAAAACGAACGAGGCTGTATAGATATTAGAGCATTTATAGATACAAGGTCTTACAGCTGCTTCTAGAATATCAATTAATAATAATATCCTTCATCGGAGAGGGTGTGAGAGGAAATGTTAAGTCATAGTTAGCTTCGATGTGATATAAATATAGTGTGAGGTGGAGGAAAGAAAATAGATGTAAGATATGTATGGTTATTGAGTTCATAAATCCGTTTTATAGGCATAATGGTATATATGTGTATTATTCCAATATCCTTTGAGTAAAATCAAAAAGTCCAACAGGGTTTAATATGAGTCCATCCAAATGTAAAATTTATAAGCAATATAAGATTCTCTTAATGTTTGTCATTCCCAGTAGGGAATTTATATAGAATGTAGCAGATTCGAGGTTTGTGTTTAACTGACACCCCCCCATATATATATATATATATATATATATATATATATTACAACGTATAGTAAATCGTGAGAACAATTGCCCATTACTACTAACGAATTATTAAAACGATGTGATTGTGAATATCTCAAAAGCTATGGAATAATGGTTTGAGGAAAGCTTTGCCGATCAAGAAACTCATTCTACTGATTCATGATATTACAAAATAAGACCTAAAAAAATTATGGTACCTTGAATACTATGCACAGAAATTAGAGTTGATAGAAAGAGAGTGAGAGAGCAAAAGAGAGAGAGAGAGAGGGTAAGAAAGAATGAAAGAAAGAAAGAAAGAAAGAAAGAAAGAAAGAAAGAAAGAAAGAAAGAAAGAAAGAGAGAGAGAAATAAAGAAAGAAAGAGAGTGAGAGGGAAATGAAGTAAAAGATTGGCAGACGTGACCATTAAACTTTTTGCCGGCTATTTGCATTAAATTTCAAATTATTTCAGATTATTTAATGTTAGAACCAGGGAGAATTTTTCGCATCGGAACTCTGAACGTATTGATATGTCTTGTATGGAGAAATTCATGCTGCAACTTATATGAGATGTACTGTGGTGTGTCACTTGTGAATTAGGGCATAATTTCCTTGTCTACATTCACTTTGGAGTCGTGTGAAGGATGGCGATTTTTATTAGAAAGATGTCGTGATTTGGTATGTTAGTCATCTGGTAAGAAAAAAATTTCCGCTTTGTAGATATCAGCAGTATGGCGGGGATTTTTGTGTTTGTTGATTAACTTGAGCGAATGGATGTCAATGTTTGAATGATATTTGTTATCGGAACGGTAATATCGCGTACGTTTTAGATTTAGCATCTGATACTTTGGTGAATTTAGAGTTGTCTACACACTCTCTTAAAATATCAAACGTGGTGTCTTGTATTAGGATAATTTCACTTGTCAGAGATATCTTCAAAGTGGATATACACTCTGCTCCCCATATTTCGTCACTGAAACAAAAGAAGAAACACAAAACAGAGTTTCACTTTTGGGAAGAAATGAAGAGTTGTAGCTGGTGTTATTATATCTGTGAGGTGGTCATAAGAGATCATCGGAGATATGTTATTGAGAAGAGACGAATCTATAGAGCAGGCAGTGAATATCTGAGTAAGGGACTAGAAAAGTATATATAAATATATATATATAAATAAGGAGACAGAGCATTCAGTCAAATTCTATTGTCAGGGGTTCCAGATGAACCTACATTTCGGCAGGAAACACTGATGTGGGCAGCGGCGTCGTACTCCCTTGTTGACCAAGTGCCACGTATCAGAGGTGGTTTCACATAATAGTGTAGCTCAGTCAACGATGGTGCCCCAGCATGGCCGCAGCTTTGGGGCTGATACATTTTTAAGGATTTAAGGATTAACTCTCTCAACATGTCAAATAATTCAGATGGTAAAATTAACGTTACATAGGAGCATAGGGTTGCATATGATGCGAGTTACGATTATTAGATAGTGTCCAACGAACACAAGACGATTGATAATGTTGTTTCTTTGCTGGAATGTAGAATATAATAAAACATGCTTGGTATGTCCGTTTGTGGTTAAGAAATATGCATAATATAAGAGGATGCGAACTGTTTCAAATGGCGAAAAATATCTAATGCGTCCATTACTGCGCAAAAGCCATCAGCGCAGTTAGAGTAAAAGTTTTATATTGAGTTGTGTACTTTGAAGCCACTCACACCCAAAGGAATAACAAATTAAATGTTCTTAGTAGTATTGAAACAATCGCTGTTGGTCGGGGAGTTTTAGGGGCAACAAATGAATTTAAGGTATTCACGAAAGAGATAGGCTATGAATCAAACTAATTAATAATCCTTCTTAGTAATCTCCTCGCGAGATATATAATTGGCAGATTGAATGAATTCTATTTAGTTGCATAAATCGCCATTCAAATAGAAAATAAAACACACAAAATATAGATTCGAGCAACAGGTTTAGTTTAAAGTTAGTGGATAACATAATAAAATTTCCAAGAAAGACAATATTGAGGTGGTTGTTAGGAGGAGACGATATGTAGGTTCAAATATGGACTTAGTTTCCGCCTTTCGCAAAGTAGAGTTCTAATACTTAGCATTGATAAGATGCTCGAAACTACTCTACTTGATGGTATAACAGTAAGACATTAGAATAAATGGTATAAGAAATTTTGTGACCTTTGTGCTACTCCACGGAGGACCGCTTTGGATATCTTTTTTAAGTCATTTCTGTCTTAACCTTCAAAAAATATCTAGGAGACTATGCAATCTAGGGTACTAGGCTACCGCACATATTACGGTAAAAAACATTCTATTGAAATTTTCTCTCAGTATTTGTAAAACAGTGAGATCTCTGAAACACACCTAGTAATCTATATCGAGATTAAGTCATGTCAAAACATTCCTCATAGAAGTATTATAACGACTAATTTCTCAATCATAGGCCTGGCTGGGATTTTGAGTTTTAAAATCTCTATGTTATGTATCACCCAAAAGGAGCAAGTGTCCCAAACGTTCGGTCATTTTACTCATCATATCAAATAAACTCATTGAAATTTATACTACTTAATCGATAAAATACACCTTTTCTTTGGTTATAAATATCCAGTCCATTTATAGAACGGTGTATTGGAATAAGAGCAAAAAGTTGGATTCAATATATTGGAGAATGTTTTTATTAATGTGCAGTGATTATAATTTTCATTCATCGATTCATGATAACAAAAGTACTAATAATGTACTGAGGCTCAGCTGAATTGTCTGTCTTCCTTAAATCTCTCCTGTAAAACTGCTACCAATATAAATAATCAGAATATCATTTTAGTAAACATTGTTGTCTGCGTGGATTGGATACGCATAAAAACAATAAACGAATAATTTGAATCTTATTTTTTTGTGCACATGGTCCTGCTAATCATGAGACTAATAACATATATACTGTTCTAATCTACAATTGTATTTGTTGGAACGTACGTCATCTAGTTTTAAGAGTATGCAGTTCAATAATATTGATTAAAATAAAGTATAAATTAGAATATAAACAATAGTAGATAAAAAATACTAGGTATTTCTTTGACTTAGGGCTCAGCATTGAGATTTGAAAACGAATTCTATATTATACCATAATTGTAGAATATTAAAAGAAAATGCGGCTGAATAAATGCTTCAATGTATTTAAGTGATTTGTGAAAGAATCCAGTAAATTCTTTGGTAGACGGATACTGAAAGAAGCCTGTCGTGTATATATATATATATATATATATATATATGTGTGTGTGTGTGTGTGTATGTGTGTGTGTGTGTGTTTGTGTGTCTGTGTTTGTCCTCCCAACATCACTTGAAAACAGATGCTGGTGTTTTCATGTCCCTGTAACTTAGCGGTTCGGCAAAAGAGAACGATAGAATAAGTACTAGGCTTACAAAGAATAAGTCCTGGGGTCGATTTGCTCGACTAAAGGCGGTGCTCTATCATGGTCGCAGTCAAATGACTGAAACATGTAAAAGAGAGTAAAGAGTATATAACGCGATGGAAACAGTTATGACTTTTCAGAGGGTAGCATAATTCGAATAACTTAGGAAAATTGTGATACAAGGTGGATATATTATGACGAATTGCCTGGCATTTATAATGAATCCTTGTTATAATTAAAATGCTTCAGTTTTTGGTGAATATTATTTTCTATTATTCTGTTATTTTAGAGAATCGGCACTGCATTCTGCTTGTTATGTTACTCGAATTGTCGAACTTGTTTTAGATCCAACTCGAAGCGAATTGACTGAATGTCTTTGAGATAAAAATTGCCCTTTTCCTTCACTTACAACAAAGTGTTTAAGTATAACAAATTCCTTGTTTTGAATTACTTGTTTCTTTTTCTGAATAATTCATAAATGATATTCCTGAAAACGAATTAATTAGCAAAAGTGTTGTTAATTGAAATTAATTAAAATACAATATTAATTACGTGGATATACACCTTTGGGTATTTGAGAATGAATATGAAATGAAACATTAAATACAATACAGGGTCGATGAAATGATGTAACACATGATTGGCATCAACACCTTATGAAGAACTTGTTTGAACTATATTTTATTTAAGCACTTAACCAATACATACATCAAAACATTACACTTTCATAAAGCATTTATTAACACATTAATTGACAAGCACACACATGCAAACACACACACATACATATCAGAGGCATCCTTCAGTTTGAATATGTAAAATATAAGTTTAATTTTCATCGTTCTTAGGTTTTGAGCATGACACCAGTTATGTAATATAAAGTTCGATTCACGGCGAAGTGGGAAATGCATGTACAAAGTATTAAATTGCTGTGTCAATATAGGATGTGAAGAAATGATTTTGAGTCATTTCACGTCTAAGATAGACAATTTAATTTATCTTTCATTTTCGTGGAATTTCTCAAGTATACATTTCAGTGAATCGAAGAAGAATAAACAACAAACACACAACAATATATATCCATGTTTGTAGCGCATCATATTGTTGTCATTTGTGAAAATATTTCGGCATCTTAAATAACACTTCAGCAAGCTTTATCCGGTGTGATGTCAAATAACGACTTTCTATCAATGTGATAGGAATCACAAAATTTTATTGTTGTTCTTTGAACTAATTCAAGTATATGGAAATATTGACATCCTACTGGTATGATTACTGGTATGATTCAAAATTAGAATGCTGATTTTTCTAGTTAAAAACGCTATGATATCTGAAGAATATTTTAACTAAGTCAAATATCCTTTTCACTTAGGTCAAAAGACGCTGAACATTTTTGCCTTCACATTTATAAAACAGAGTCGACACTACGCAGTCGACACTACACTACACAGGGTCGACACTACACAGTGTCAAAAATCCCAGTAATGCTATCTCCCTTCGGGATCAGTTACTGCAACATTCTAGGATTCAGGGGACCACAGCTTTTTAATATTCTCCCAAAGAGCCTGAGGGACCTATACAAAGTGGATGTAGGTGTTTTCAAATAAAAGCTGGACCTCCTCCTGTCGAGAGTCCCAGATGAATCTACCTCACGGCAAGAGGTGCAAATGAGGGTAGCGACATCAAACTCCATCCTTCGCCAAGTGCCATATATTAGAGAAGGCTCTCAGTAATAACAGTGTAGTAAAACGGCGGTACTCCAGCATGGCCACAGCTCTTAGCTGAAACTACAAAAAAAGGAGAAATATGTATATAATATATATTACATTGAATTATACCGTCATATATATCATAGGCGCATGTGTGGGTCTGTATTAAGAAACTTACTTCCTCACCACACGGTTCTGGGTTCAGGCTAACTGCGTGGCTCCTTCGGCAAGTGCTTTCTACTATAGACTAGGGCCGACCAAAGTTTCGTGAGCAGCTTTGCTTGACGGAATTTGAAAGAAGCCCGACGTTTATGTGTGTGTGTGCATGTGTGTGTGTGTTTGTGTGTGTGTGTGTGTGTGTGTGTGTATGTGTGTGTGTGTATGTGTGTGTGTGTGTGCGCGCGCTTGCGTGTCTAATAAGCACACTGATGGATTATATAGTTTCTGAACAACTGTTTCAGTGGCATATTTTCATTGAATAGATTGATTGGATCGAATACATCATGAAGAAATGAATCCACTTTCGAAACAAAGGGTTTTGTTCTTAATCAAGTAAGACAGCTTGATCGTTACCTTAAAAAGCGGGTTTATCTAAATCTTTCTCTTCTCATACCTCAGATGAAACTCACCTAATGAAAGCAGACCCTTTCATGGTGTATATATAATCGATAAAAATCGATAAAACATGCTGTTGAGACAGATGGTGTGAAGCTTTGCAATCCATATCTGCTTTTATTGTATCCAAACGCAATACCCAGAACAATCACTATGCTGGATCTTTTACTTGCATTGCGTCGTGAACCTAAATGTATGTCTGTATGTATATATATATATATATAATCTAAACAAGCAGCAAGGTCGCTTATTTTGATTTTGCTTATTTGGATTTTAATCAACTTACTTTGAAATTTTATGGATAATACTGTGCTAAATTCTGGTGCCTCAACTTAAGTACCATATTCGTCTGAATCTAAATTTTTGCTGAATTCATCTTCCATACCTAACGTATATATACATATATGTATGTAAGCCCCAGGTATTGAGGGGTAGCAAAAAAGTTAGCTTCGAGAAATCCGTATTGAATATAAAGCAACAACTTTCAGGAACAATAGTGGTGTATTGAGACGGAAGGTTGCTGATGTCTTTTCTTTTATCGAAGAAGGAGGAGCTGAAAAAAGTTGACTAGTTTGCGAAAAGGAATACAAGCGTTACGGAATGGAATATTGGAAATCCGGGTTATATATATTTCATACCGAGTGGAGCTTCAGGAGTGGTAAAATCCAAGTGAGGTGTATACTGCCGGTTACTCTTTAGGCCAAGGATATCTTCATTAGATAAGAGTCTAGAATGATCCTGATTAAATCTTTGCGTCAACATGTACATCCTTGTGAAAGTTTAGTCTTTAATCTAATCAAAATATCATTGGCCTGAAGAGTAGCTAGTGGTATACACATCAATTGGATTTTACCACTTCTGAGATCCCGTTCGCTATGAAACATATGCAACCCGGATTTCCCATACACCATACACCGTAGCTCTTATGTGTATATATATATATATATATATATATATATATATATATATATAATATATATATTAGATCAAATACATCATATATATATATATATATACTGTGTACGTGTATGTGTGTGTATGCGTGTATATATTTGATACGTCTACAAATATATAGTAAATACACGTTTGAAGAAAAAGTCCGATTCACTAGATAAAGTGAGTTGAATCAGAAATCAAAGTGAGAACTCTAGTCGATGCTCGCCAGGCGACTTATCTTTTGTTTTACAGCGATAACCACAAAATGACATATTCTGAAACATACTGTGTGGAAATAATAGAAAAATCAATACAAATTTCGGTATTATTATTTTTTTATTTTCGTTTGAAGCCAACAAGATGTGCTTCCCGATAACATTTTATTCCATTTTCGTTTTGGGATGAGAGCTATATATTCGATTTTTGTCTGCAGTCTGGTTAATATTTACGCATGCATACGAAAAACAATTCAAAATGTAGTATAATTTAGAGATACATGAGTTTATCCTGAACTGAACGGACCAAACCGAAGAAAATACATTTAGATATATAGGCAGATATTTGTAATATGGTGGATTATCCTTGTGCCGCTATGTGCATGATGTAAGAATCTATGTAGAATACTACTTATCACGATAACCATTTAAACAATTTTACTCTAAGTAACATCTGAAAATACTTTGAGATATTAAATATTTCTAATTTCTAATTTCTGATCCTCTGTATTCTGATTCAGAATTGACATCTGAAATTTTCTTGGTGCTCTAGCATCAATCCTTGTCATTATGAGTTATTTTAAACCTATAATGTTTTGTGTCACTGCGCATTATTAAATACCATGACGGATCAGGTAAAAGCTTACCATAATTAAGAGAGGTAGCCGTAATAACTATAGACAAAATTTTTATTAGCTGAAATAACAAAGAAATAAATATAACATAAATTTGAAAACATTCAAACTTGAATATAAAAACACCCCGGGAGCAAGTAATATCGAACTGCCTCTTTTTGCCTTCAGTGAAGCCCGGAGCGAAGACTTAAGTAGTGTTACACCTATATCCCGAATTCTCGAAGGAGTAAGAGATAGAAACATGTGCATACATATTCATACATACACGCAATCATATACATACAATTATATATACACATATACATACGTAAAAGCACATAAATATGTATATCTATACATAATGTATGTATATATATATATATGCATGTATGTGTCTACGTATGTACATGTATATATAGTTATATACATATACATATATTAATATATATCTATATATACATACCCGCATACATATACATACCACATATATATATATAATTCAAAATTTAATGTGGTGTTAAAATAGCACTTGCTATAAAATAGAGCCATCGCTCTAAAACCACAAATTACTCCCTACGTCACAGAATTAGATTACGTGTCGTGGATTCAGTCGAAATTAAAAAGAAAACTCCAAATAGTATCGGAATTCATTAACCAGTTTTCTAATAAATATATATTTTACTATATTCCTCGAATACTTTCAGCGCTGCGAAATAATCTCCATACGGTCAAAGTTCGAAATATTTAAAATGATTCAATGGTACCTCCTTTCTAATGTGTTATTGTTCTTTATATTTTATCTGTATCGATATAATGAATTTATGTAACTTACTACTGTAACATGCTTAGAAATGACAACAGACAATGCCTATCTTCTTCTGAACGTTAGGCAAAATCGCCAGGGTGGTTGACATCTTTGACAGTGTATGGCTTTTAATACTTATTTCATAGAAAAATGTCTACTCTGGTGCGTTTGTACCGGATTGGTATTTGTATTCGAATGTTCCATCACTAATCTTTAGTTATGAAGGCGTCACTCCATTCTGGTTTAGTATGCTTTTGGTGTGACTGCCATAACAATCCTTTCTGCAGATATTAGTTCTAATATAAATATGCATATAAACATGTATACATACACACATACATATATACATACACACACATGCACACATACGGAGGCACAAACACACACACAGACACGCATATATATAAATAATGTCCGTTCAATCTCTATATATATATTTCTTTCTTTCATTACATATTTTCATGACATATATATTTTTATTATATTTAATTAAATGTTAACATTTAAAGACAATAATATCTATGCCCCCATTAACGTCTTGATTAAAGAATCTCTTTTAGGAATTCATATTCGAATTTGAGCTAAATATATTTCTCCATTTTGTTTTCTTTAATTTTCTACAATTTAATTCTTTCATATTTCTCTATCACATAGTGTATCAGATATTTTATTTTCTATATTTTTCTAACGAAATTGAAATGAGTTTTCAAGAGTCGTGGTTAGTTTTATTAACAATGTACTTGAAATAAGTGTTATAACTTTCCAAACGAAGTAATTTCATTTAAATCAAGTAAGACAACTTGATACTACTAATTTATTCATTAGATAACTTAATTTCTTTTTTATTTTTGTGCACTCTCTGTGGTTTTTCTTTAGTCATTTACGGTGTACATTAATTTCCCCGTTGAATGCCTAATTAAATGTGACGCGACAATTTTTAATATTATTGCATTTCAAACGCAACTCGCTATCATTACTTCATTAAGATAACATTTCTTGCTGATGAAAGTTATTGGAAATGGATGTAAGACATTTTCCTCTTCTTTTTATTCGTGCTAAGAGCATATGTGGTGTCTGATGTGATGGCGGAAAGTGAAGAGAATTAATAGAAAATGTCTTCTAAGAACTGAACCATTGTCCTAACATGTTTCTCATTATATAAAAAATTATGAACGGCTCATGTAATTTTCTTTCAATGTTTTCTATATAAACGTCATAAGATTTTTCTAATATGAGATTCAGTGCATAAATCTTCATCATGATATGAAGAACTAAATGATCTAATTTAATCTTTATTTTCCTTACAAGTTTCAGTCACTTGACTGCGGCCATTCTGGAGCATTATCTTCGAGAATTGCATGCTATTATAAGTCTGATACTTATTTTCTGGGCCTCTTTTTGCCGGTTCAATAAATAAGGGGTGTGTAAACACACCAACACCGGCTGTCTAGCGGTGATGAAAGAAAACGGATAGACAGAGAGAGACACAAACACACGATGGACCTTTATCGAGTTGTATCCACCAAGACAACTCCCTCGGATCGATACAAATAGTAGAAGTCACTTTATCAAGCTTCCACGCAGTGGGTCTACACTAGGTATCATATCGCTAAGAATCAAACGTCTTACCGCATAGTCACGTCTGCGCCTACATGTATATATATATATATATATATATATATATATATATATATATATATATATATATATAATATAATATAATATAAAAATCCGTTCTGTTTGTCTGCGTGTTTGTCTTCTAGGACATTGGGCATCCTCCATCCGATTGCGCTAAAATTCGATATGTAGATACCGACGGTATCAGGGCGTGTATAGGTCTTGAAAGAAATTCAAAAATCGATTCCAGGTGAGAATTCGATCGATAAAGCCGTGTGAACCTGCATTTACACGCGCAAGTACATCAGCTTTTGCGATCGATACTACACGTAAGCGAGAAAAGTGCACGTGCAACTTGCGCAAAAAAAGCCGGCCTGTTTGGTGTCTCAAATTTAGGTAAAATCAGTTTTTCTCAAAGAGGAGGGCTATGGAACGGTCGGACGAGTTGTTTTAAGAAATGTGGTTTAAATGTTAGACAACTCAGCACCGTCCATTGGACAGGGGGCGTTTTGCTCGTATATATATATATATATATATATATATATATATATATATATATATATATATGTGTGTGTGTGTGTGTGTGTGTGTTTGTGTGTGTAATGGATAATAAAACGAATGGTTTACACCTGGTACCTTAGAGGTAAAGCACATTTACTTGGTCACTTTCAGAGTGATCGTTAGATATATAACAAAGGAAAGATAGAAAATGGAATATACGAGAATTTATTATTAATCACTACAATTATTTCGGCACATCAAGCATCGGTTATTTATCACCCGGCAAGATACATCTACAACACCGGATGATCCTGAACCAGTTGTTGAGTGTCCGGCCCAAGAGGAATCGACGTAAATTTGGTGGAAACATTTGTGATTAATAATAAATTCTCTTATATTCCATCTTCTGTCGTACATTTAGTATATATATATATATATATATATTATATATATATATATATATATATATATATATGTATGTATTAATGTATATGTATATGTGTATATATATATATATGTGTGTGTGTGTGTGTGTGTGTGTGTATATATATATATATGTGTGTGTATATATATATATACATATACAAATATATATATATATTATATATATATATATATATATATATATATATATAATATATATATATATATATACATCCATACACATATATAGCCAGACAGATAGATATACTATTTCCAGTATATTTAGAATACTCAATGACCATGGAATGCTGTTTGCCATATTGATATTTAGCTCCAATTCAACTCCGAATGAGCATTATCATTATCATATCTCCCTGAAACACTATCTAGGTTTGCATTTTGTCAGTCCTGTTTAAAGATGTTTGAGATTTCCCTGCTATTTATAACATGTCCAGTTCAAAATTAAAGCTATCTTTTTGGATTGCTGCCAGGCCTATTTCATATTTACGTGGAAGGTTTTGAGATTTTACTCTTGTTGTTGCGAAAAAGTTTGGGAATTCAATTTCCTTCGATCGGTACCTTCATTGATTTCTGAAATCTTGCCCTGGAACACACACAATAATTTCTTAAATTATATTATATAAAATTTCATGTTCTTTCTCTTTTTATAGGGCATGTTTGTAATTACTTATCCATTTCGAGATAAAATGGTTTCAAATGTTGTTTCAAGTCAAGCAATTTCAATCTAGGGAGGGAGCAAGACGTTTACATTGGCCTCCAGTGCTCAACTGGTATTTATTTTATCGGCCCGGGAAGAATGAAAGGTAAAACAAATCTAGCAGAATTTGAACTCACAACAAATGAAATGCCGCTAAGCATTTTGTCCAACGAGCCAACGATTCTGTCGACTGGACCACTTCATTTCGAATATATCTAAATACATTTATCCCTCCTTTACTTTTCATTTTGTTTTTCATTCTCCTTCCCTCCCTCTTGCACTTCTCTCTCCTTTCTGCTACTTGTATAACTCTGTATTTTTCTTCTCTCACTATTGTTTTTTTAATAATTGATGAGTTAGACAAAATGGTATATTGGGGATGTTTTCATTGAATTAAGTTTTCGGGAGAAAGAGGAAGAACACCTAACTATTGCCAAGCTACTCAAAATGAATTCAATGAAGAAGAAAGCATATGTTGTACTTAGTGTTTGTAAAATACAGCTCATCAAAATACGGAGCTAACTTCGATCCCATGGCCTTCCAACTGCCCCAATACTTACAGTAGTGTGAACATCACCCAATGCACCAAACTGCCAGGCAACAGCTTAAAATCGGGCAATGAATGACCGCTAATAAGATTCTTTGTATAGCCAAATGTTTAGAACTTAGAACATAAAGCATATTTATTCAGAATTTATGGCAATTAGCTGTGTAACTAATCTAGAAATTCTGATACAACTTCAGTGCAATTCCGTGTTGTTTTTAAAATTATATTTATTTAGTTTTGCCTGGATGAAAAAGTAGTAAAACTTTTTCAGATACTGTGTGACTAGAGTTTGGTACGTTTCATGTTCATCTCAAATGGTTGTAAATCTACTGCTGCAGCTATAACGTGTATCAAATAGGTGGATACTCTCGTAAGTATCCAAACGCAATTCAGAAATGTAGTCGTTTTATGATTACAACATATGTATTTATCATTATATTTATTTAAGTTCAATATTATTGGGGATGCTTGCTGGAGTCTAGCGGTAGGTATTTAAAGGGAAAATTTGACAAGTCAGTCAGTCACCGGCTGACACTCGCTGACGCTATATCGAAGAGGCCAGGGAACAGAACAAAGAAGAAATGCACCCAACACCAGAGCTGAAGACAACTCCGAAAGGGGGGGCCCGCCACGTCAAAATGGTAGAGGAGTAGGGGCCGAAACCGGTCGTGGTTCCTCCTGATGATGTCTTGAGCTAACTGGATCCTATAAAGGAGCTGTTGCGGTTGCAGACCACGAAAAACGGTTGTAATTCCTCGACAGAGTGGTTCGATAGTTAATAAGGATGTAGTGAGGGTATCTTTTTCGTTTGTATTATGAACCATATACATGTAAGTCTTCTGGAAGTGACATTTTATGTATGACGTTGGACGTTCTGCACAAGAAGAATTGCCAACCACAGAATCATGATAGCCTCTTGTACCATAGTTCCTAATGTTCAGCAAGTCAGATATCGTAATAATGATAAGTCAATACTTTGCAATTCACAAGCATTGCATTAATTCCCTTTATCTGCTATATATGCTCGTAATGAAAAGATTCTAAAACCGCTAATAAGAGGCAGAATTTAAATTAAAATCCAGAATCTAAATACATGGAACGAACGCATCATGGCACTCCGCCCAATACTCGATGATGTTAATCAATTATCCTAGACAAGTAGTTTATCTATTCCGAGACGATGATGAAAGGGAATAGTTACACACCAGTGAGGAGCAGAGAGCAGGTACAAATAGAAAAATTCGTTTTATCCGACGTTCAAATGATGCCACTAATACATCGTCTTATTTACTAGTATTCCAAACACAGAAATCGAGTTTATGTTATCATTGTTGTTATTTAGCCCTGTGATAGTTCCATTTAAGAAAGCTTATTGTAAAGATACTCCAGCCACGACCATTCTCCCATCATTTCTACATAAGTTTTTGCACCTTATTCAAAGTAGTGCTTTATATGGCTGATATTTCTAGCAGTTAGAGCTCATCTCCGATGATAAAACAGTCTATTGTAAGCTAAAACATTTTGATGAGTTCAGGCAGATACTGATTTTGTGTAATCAAGAGTGACAGTCCTAGGTTAATTCATCCCCGAATCATTTGAGTTTCGGAAGATTAAAGACATTACACGAAAGAGATTGGTATGATATTCCATTTTCATCAATTCCTCTTCTATTTCACAGATGCTATAAGAAAACATTGACAGTTTTTTTATTTGTCTATAAATGATTCAGTTGCCACATGTGTATTTAAATTGTATAGCAGGAGAAATAATTGTATCTTTGCGATAGAAATTTATCTCTACGAATGCAGAATACTACATATGTGGATATGCATATCGCATCATTAGCACTGCGCAAGATACAATGTTGATTGAAACAGTAAAAGACGCACAGGTAACCTTTTCTACAGGACAACCGATACGAAAATTCGTGGTCTCAGTGGGCTAAAGAGCAGACGAGATCTGATGGACATCAGATATTTTGATTGAGACGTAAGAGAAAGAACTTTCTTCAGCATCGAATTCGCACGTGCAGCTCTCTTTGAGGATACGTTTTATTCAATTCTGATTCAACCACCTTCTGTAGCATTCGGGATCTTATTGGGAAAGATACCCTCTTGAATGATATTGGGTTTCCGTATAGATATCCCCGTATGTTTTGCGGCAAAACTAAAGCTGCAATATATAACAACTTTCAAAAGTTGGACCATTTATTGATATGCCGAACAGCGTTCGGGTTAAAAACCAGAGATTACTCATTTTTTCATAGACAAGACAAGGGACGTGTGTTGAAATATGTAGGTAGCCCTATTTTCTGTAGAAAGAAAGTATTTGAAGAAATTTAGTTCTGTAATATTTTCCAGAATTATGCATTAATTCTAGTTAAATATTGATAGCACTCTGCTTAACGTGTGCTAGCTCTAGTAGAGGCACAATAGTTCATATGCACGTAAATGTTATGCAAACATAGATTGATAAAAACTAAATAACGTGTATCGAACATATAATACTAGGCAAAATCATCTTGATGAGAGAATTCTGTGTCATATTGGGCAAGGACAGCAAATAAAAAACACTAGAGGAAAAGCAACATCAAATCTTAGATTCGGAAAAAAGCTGACCAATGCTTAAGTGAAGAACTGTAATCTAGCTGCCTGGGTCCATCAATATTGTTCGAACTTCTGGGAATGGTATTGCAAAAGTGTAAGGGAAAAGCTAACAAAAAACAGTATTCTGCCCCTAGCTATAATGGTGTGGAGCATACAGCAGATAATTCCTTAAAGAAATGTGATGCAGCAATATCTGAATGTTTCTCGCAACATTCGCATTAAAAACAAACACTGGAGTATATTATAAAAGTACGTCATCTCTCAGCCACAAGGATAATGGCGGCTCTGCATCAACAACCGCTAAAGAAGCGAGAAACTGGTTTGCTTATATGAGTGAATTGTCTAATGGTAGATAACGTATAATTCAGTTAAAACATCTGGGTAGTGATATATCTGCATTACCGATACTAGCAGATAAACAATATTGGATCTTTCTCAGATTCAACAAAATCAGAGCAATTTCAGCAATAACGCGCTGATAAATTGTCTTCCCTCAATCCTAAACTCCATTACCGCTGAAATATCCTTGAACGTCTTAAAGGATACGTATTTTCAACTTGTCCAGGATATTTGGATCTTATTAGATGAAAACATTAAAAGAGGCTGCACGAGAACAACACTGAAAATCACGCAACTCATTAATAAAACGAGAACGATTTTCACGTTTGCGAAAACCAAAACAATGCCATTTACGGATAGCTTGCCTGCAAGCAAAGACTGCACACCGGATGCAAACACGTGAAATGAAGAACGAATAATTGCGTCTCTGCATCAACAATCGCAAAAGAGGCGAGAACCTAGTTTGCCTATTGGAGTGAATTGTTTAATGGTATATAACGTATAAAACAGTTAAAACACCTGGGTAGTGATGGAGAAGGTAAGAAGTGTCAACGTTGTATAAAATACCTTTTGTAGTTCATGGAGTTGAAAGTATGTTCAAGATCTGAAACAAACAGCCAAACCGATTGTATATCGGGTAGTTTTTGTTACGTACCATCCTGTTCTTAATACTGGGCATATCGAAAGAAACATACCTTTTAGCTGGAAAGACTATACTAGCATCATCTGATAAATAACATGTATATCCAATGGTAGACGAGCTGGAGAAATACTTGAATATTGGAACACGCCAAGATCTGATGTTATGATTACGTGTATTAACTTTTATTGTCTATGCATTTGTAAACACTGGGCCATAAGAAAAAGGTAAGTAACTTGCTTACCAACCACATAGTTCCGAGTTCAGTCCCACTGCGTGGCACCTTGGGCAAAGTGTTCTCTACTATAGTGTCGGGCCGACCAAAGCCTTGGGAGTGGATTTGGTAGACGGAAACTGAAAGAAGCCCAGCGTATATATGTATATATATGTGTGTGTGGTGTGTGTGTGTGTGTGTGTGTGTGTGTGTTTGTGTGTGTCCGTGTTTGTCTCCCACCCAACATCGCTTGACAACACATGCTGGTATGTTCACCTCCCCGTAACATAGCGGTCGGCAAAAGAGTAAAAGAGTAAATAAAAGCAGAATAAAAACGTACATGCATTAGGCAAAGGAAGAGGTTGAAAACCTGCTCCTATATCTAATGTGATTAGCTCTAGGTGAATGAGATTTGTTGTAGAATAATAGACAAAGATACAAATGGGGCCAACATATTTGAGACTCCTCGGAGAAAACATCTCATGAAAAACATAAACATATAAGCGTGAAACGACCATCTGCACTTCTGCAAGACAACAAATACCCACTTTGCAACCAGTCTGGTGGATATTAGATGAGCCTACATAGTCACATTTTGTATACAGAAATTTTGTCACATGGTCCTCCGTGTTAGAGAAGTTCTGCCGACGAAGGGAGACTGTGAATTATTATCGCCTGGCTTTTTGAATTTATAACAGCATCGTGCTTTGTTTTGCTTTCTTTAGATTTTTCCTCTGAGTTCAGGAAACAATTTGTTTCCCAACCAACATTAGAATAAGTTTGTTTTCTCTCAGTACATTTCAGTTTTAAAACAAAATATAAGTGTTAAGATAATGTTTGAACTGCATCGATTACTGTTGTTTTACGTTTTTGCGAACGCAGCTTTGTGTTTGTGTCTGTTGAGGCACTACTTTTCTACATTCCTCGGTGCTTTTCTTGGTAACAAAATAAGAGATTTTTCACCAGTGATATGTAACGTATTCAAAAATTTCTGAGCATTGCTCTGTAACTGAAGCAAACTATGAAAATTGATATACTGGCTTCTATCATTTAGATACAACATTTGCCTTGTTGAGGTTTCGCAAAACATTCAATTTCTGAGGTAGTTCTCTCTGCAGATTACGTCTTTCTTAAAGTAAAAGTAACGAATTGCAAGGAATAATAAGCTAGTTTAAGATATCTGACACTATTATCTGCATACATAGCAGCTCACCTCCAAAATTTCAAATAATTGCGTCTTTACCAGTTGTTTTTACCATTCTTAATTTTCTTTGGCATCTATTTTGGCGATGAATGTTTCGGGGTATTTCTTTCGGTTTTTTATATCCTGTGTTGAAAACCCGATGTCAGATTTGCTATTTATCTATCCGCGAACAATTAAATGGAGTACCAAGTAGTACTTGGATCCCTTCTACCTAAATTACAGAGTTATTAATGAGGTTTAAATAATTGCATTGTTACTTATAGTATTCAGACATTTTTTTTTTGCATGGAGATACCTCATTATTTTCGTTTTACTATTCACACACACTCGCGCGTGCAGCACACTCACACATCTGTACTTAGCGTAGGTCAGTAGAGTAGTAATTGTGTTTGAGCTTGTGGTATTTTTGTTGCAAGTCTTAACTTAATGGCTACGTGCAGAATTTAGGGAAGTATTTGTAAACTTCTTGAGAAATTGTGGATTTATAACCGGTTTTCAGAACACACTAAACAGCTTGTTAAACTGACGTTAGAATTTTGGCATTCCAATAATTCAATTCACTTATCCCTCATGTATTAGAACGAGAGAGATCCTTCAAATTTGTAGCTATTCAGGCAATCTCCAATCAATTGGTCATCAGCAAGACAAAAAAAGAACATTGAATTCTTCTACTTGTCAATTAACTTTTGCCATTTTGTTTTAAAACTAAAATGCACTGAGAGAAAACAAGCTTATTCTAAAGTTGGTTGTGAAACAAATTGTTTTCTGAACTCAGAGGAAAAATCTAAAGAAACAAAACAAAGAACGACGCTGTTATAAATTCAAAAAGTCAGGCGATAATAATTACATTAGCTGTTCTACTCAAATAATTATCATGCAAATATTTCACTACTAACTCCAAAATACCTTGTTATATATGTTTTAGAATTTATTTCATTTTTAACAAGAGTTAAAATCTCTTGAAATATTGATTTGAAACGTGAAAAGAATTCAAGACTCTGGCTGACTAATGTGCATTGAAGAAGCAACGGGGTGTAGTCTTAAGTACAACTCTATGACTATTAAATTTACAGAAACACGTATTTTCGTGATGATATATAGAACAGCGTATTGTATAGAAAGATAAAATTTATACATAGAAAGTGTATTCTTTATGCTGTTTGTTGAACACACACACACACACACACACACACACACATATATATATATATATATATATATATTATATATATATATATATATGCATGTGTTGTTATGATTTATGTGCAACTAACACTTTCGAAATATCTCTAACATATAATGGCTTCGTCCCTTCCTCTTTTGTGTTTTCCTGGTTACAATATAGCCTATAATTATTTTGAAATTCTTAAGAAACCCCGATGTAAAGAATGACAATACTTCTCCGTTGATTATTCAGCTAAATCTTCTGATTTCGATGTTCGTAGTTTTCAAGTTTCTTTCATCAGGTCATCAGGTTCATCCGATGTACGATAGATACATAGTTAGAATTCTCTAGGCGGTTCTGTCAGCTGTATACTGTTTTAAAGGGATATTTTGCACGATACACCCAATATACTCGTATGGGGAACTAGTATTCAAAGCTGCATTGCATTGCAGCAACTTCTTTGACGCAAACACACCCATATATAACCCATTATTTCTGTCTCTTTTTTCTGTATCCCTCTCTGACAACATTACAATCTTAACTTCGTAACGGAACTATGGACTTAAAAATTTGACTGCCGGTGGAATTCCATTCCGGATTACCTGGAGTACAATAACGATCACGAAACTTCTTGTTACCCCTTTATATATATATTTGGGTGTGAGTATGTGTCTGAGTACATGCGCATGCGAGCGTATGTGTGTGATTTTCAGCGAAGACCACGTTGATATAGTTCTGAATGATTAGAGCATCGCCGCTCAATTCTTTTCCATGTAACGATGTATAAATTAAGTTGTGGACAGTGGAATGGATCCGCAGTTGTTTATAAATTCATTAGGACAACAGGTGTTTTTGATTGTGTGAAGTTTTGTATACAAATCTCCAGGATTATGTTTATAATTTCAGTTGGTTAAAACTTTTTTGAGTTCCATGCCGAAAATTTTCCAAAATTTACCTGCTTCCTGTAAAATTCCGAAGATTTCATGATCATCAGCATACACACGCATACACACGCACACAGACAAAACACACACACACACGTGTGTCGTATGAATGTGTGTGTGTGTGCATGGATAAACTCTGCCTATGTAATGGACTGATATAGAGATCCTATTTGTGATATAGCTACTCAGTTTAAAATTTAAGGTGAGGAGAGCTATTTTTCTTAAGTTTAACGTATTCGCTGTTTTGTGAAATAGTTTTCGTAATATATTCATCTTCACCTCTAGTTACAAGCAAGTTGTCTTCTTTACTTTTACAAAATCTCATCATGTTCATCATTTTTCAGTCCTGTTATATCTAAGTTGAAGATGTTTTTAACTAATACCTTCTTGCATTTCTCTCGCTGTTTGTTGCCGCCGTACTTGTAGTTTGTTAAGAAGTGGTATCTTTCAAAACAAATGTGGAGTAATATAAATACATTACTATTTGTATTTTGGGGAACATCCTTGCTTGAAGCCGAATGGAAAAAGGAGATTTTAGAGCGAAACCTGATCCAGTGTGAGTGTTTCTTTTCAGCGATTAAGAAATTTGATTTCCTGTTTCGGGAGCAATGTTTTACCATTAAAATAATCTTAAAACATAAATTTGATAATGGATTTAGGAATGTTTCTCTTATAAAATAAATATAACGACCCATACAAATATTTAAAACCCATAATAAAAAAAGACAGAGCTCCAAATGATTGAATCCTTTACTATAAAATGTTTAAAAGGAAATCTGTTCCTATTTACACAAACTTACACGCACACACGCATGTACACACAGAACTCTCTCTTTTTCAATATCATAAACTCGCATGATTTTCTTTAAAATTATTTGTTCATGTGAAACCACACCTAGTCACACAATGGTTAACATCCGTTATACATGACCGACGCCTGTCACAAACCCATTATTTAAGACCGATACTTATCAAAGATAAAGTAGGACGTCTGCAGACCTTGAACTCTTGAGCCAGAACGAACCTTAGCGTTTAAGTTTTATTAATATATTGTATAGTTGCATCGCATATAATTTCTCATTTCTCTTCAATACTATAATTCCTATTCTTTTTTTTTCTTTCGAGGTACAAGTAATTTTGAGCAGCTTAAAATTAAGTGTTGTACAAAAGTTCAAAATACAGCGAATGTTTGCTCCTATGTATTGTATTTACGAAAAGTAATTATTATTTTTGCTGTGATCTATATTCTAGCACAATGTCAAGCATAGCGTGGAATTTTAAAAGTAGTTTTAATTAAATATTCTCTTGAATGCGTTATTTCATTTTTCTCTCATTATTTCTTAATGCACATAAATATTTTTACATCTTAACGCTACACTATTGAAAATTGAGATGATAGAATAACAACAATTGTTTTCGCAAATTAAACGCGGATTTATTTGACCAGAACTATTGTAGTTAATGAATAGGTAATTAAATATTCCCTGAGCCATTCTGTAATGTGGTGGAAGAGAATTATGATATATGCTGCGAACAGTTGAACACTATAAAGTTACATTAGAAAATGGTAGGCCTTATTTGCGATCATCATGTCAAAATAAGTATATTCTTTTTCATCTTCGAATAAGAGCCATAACAGATGTTATTCGTTGGAGGGGCCTGTCTACGAAGTAGAATAGTCCTATTGAATAAGAGATGTTGGTTTCTTCCAATTTACAATTGTGAATACTAAACTTTTGTTGCATTCCAAAGTTCACGGTACTGTTTTCATCAAAAAATGAATAATAATTTCTGAGTGAAAACTATTGAAAATGGTGCAAGACGCAACAAACATTTTAGAAAAATAAAAAGAAAAGAGATAAGTGGAAATTTTACCGGTGAGTGTGTTAAAATATAAGGCACCAAAAGAGAATGACTCTCCCCAGACACAAGAGAATTTATGATCCCTAAAGAGCTAAATAGAAGTGAAAATTTAAGATACCGTAACACATAGTACATAAATGACATGAATATACTGTATCTCATTCTGGATCACAAATCCAAAGTACCAAAGACTTGGAGTTGGTGGTGACGCTAGCTGATGCGATTTTGTGATTTGCTGGTATGCCGATCTAGCTCTGTTTCTCATATATTCTAAGTACAGGTGTCTTTGCTCTTCATTCATGTGTTCTCGATTTTATGGATCTCCATCTCTCTTATTATGAAAATATACTTCTCTTTGGTCCTGGGTCATTTGTTCTATCCTATGCTGATTGCTTTCCCTCCTACACCGTAGGATACGATCCCTTTCCTCTTGGCTTATTTCTTTTCTTTTCTGTCCCATCCTCACGCCGTTTTGGTTCCTTATTTCCTCCTGCTGATCCTTGTGCCACCGTTCTCTTCTATTCTGACGCTCTCGCGCTGCGTCCCTCATACGATTATCCGTATTATTTAAAACTTGTTATTAAAGCAATAAATATCCAAAATGATTCCGAGTGTTTCAATTGAAAATCATATACAAATGTATTAGACAGTTTCTGAAATACTCACCTAATATGCAAGGATACAGTATATAGGGTGCGGTAATTAATTATAATGTAGGAAAGTAAAGAGTAAAGGGAAAAACCAGAATTAATATTTTTGATATTGTTCGGCTCTATGAATTTAATTTTGAAAAAATTCTTTCGTTAAGTGCTTGATACAAGAAAAAAGAAACTGGAAAAATCTTCACCAAAAACAGAGAAATTCTAACTAGACAGAAAATATAGAAAGGGGAAGTTGCGTTTGTTTCCACTACGCGACACATATCGCACTTACACATAATCACAGACATACTTTCATATATAGATATGTGTGTGTGTGTCTTTTAGTTTTTGTTTACTTATACACATCAACAAATAAGCCAATTGAACAACTATATGGTTGTTCAATTTACTAGAAAGAACTGTCAAATCTCTCTTATACTACGCTCCTGTTAGTATTAAGGAAAGGGAAAAATAGATGTAATATTTTTGATTTTGTTTGGCTCTATGAATTTTTTTAATGCTTTCGTCCTTTGCTTGATACAAAAAACATAAGAACATGGAAAAATCCTGACCAAAACAGAGAAATTGTAATTTAACAAAAAATATACAAAAAGAATAAAAAGCTTGTATTCGAAAGTCAAAAGATCTTTTTTAGCTGAGATGTAAATTTTATAATCAAAACAAGTTCAAAATTTAAATTTCGGAACATAAGACTTAAAATGTTATCTGGTGTATGGCAGAATTCAAGTGGGTAGAAGACCTAAAACAAATGTGTGTGTGGTTAGCCTGGGGTCAATTTCAGTTCGGTCGTAGAAAAGAATTCAAATACCTATCAGCCACTCCCTCTCACTAGCTCTCCCTTTCTATCTCACTTCCTCTCTCCCCTGCTCGACATACAACTTAAATTTAAATATCTTAATTTTCTCATTAAAGTCGTTCATGCTTTAGTGAGAAGAAATAATACAACACATAGGTGG
Source organism: Octopus sinensis (assembly GCF_006345805.1). NCBI lineage: Eukaryota > Metazoa > Mollusca > Cephalopoda > Octopoda > Octopodidae > Octopus > Octopus sinensis. Next base: position 124,069,959 of record NC_042997.1, on the reverse strand, counting down.
CGGTTTAAAAATCCCTTCCTGGATAACAAAAAATCTTGTTAAAAGCTTTTATTTAAGCAATAAATCTTCTTTCAAAAATTTATTTCTCTTAATCGTGACACATGAAGGCGCAATGGCCCAGTGGTTAAGGCAGTGGACTCGCGGTCGGAGGATCGCGGTTTCGATTGTGTGTGTTTATTGAGCGGAAAAAACCTAAAGTTCCACGAGGCTCTGGCAGGGGGTGGTGGCGACCCATGTTGTACTCTTTCGCCCCAACTTTCTCTCATTCTCTCTTCCTGTTTCTTGAGTAACGCTGCGATGGACTGGCATCCTGTCCAGCTTGGAGGAAAACATACCCCACAGAAACCGGGAAACCGGGCACATGAGCCTGGATAAGCTTTAAAAGGCATATAAATAAATAAAAAAATCCTGACACACGTGTCAGGGACGTACAAAATACAAATTGGCGTATACTGTTGTATTTCGAGATGGTCATATTTTTTGCCAAATAAATACACGCACTAATATATATATATTTCCTGACTCGTTTATTACTGTGCTTATTTTATAATTTTAACTCATGTCCATTGTCCGGAAATATAAATGTATATGTATATATGTATATAAATATATATATATATATGTACATTCTCACATATGCATCTTTTCAATTATCCGTATGAATTCTCGCCTAAATGTGTAATAGCGTATGTACATATAATTTAATGTGTAAATATTTGGCCATGTATATTCTAATAGTCAAGCGCTATGTAAACAAAACAGAACGGCTTGCCAATCAGTATGTGAAGGATGAATACAAATACTGCTTAGACGCACATAGACACTCAGTCACACACATAAATACACACGCAATCATATAAACGTATTTATCAACATAATTATACGTCCCGTACATTCGTGTTACTATAGTACTATGAATCTTGGGCAAGAATCCAGTGTTTCTCAACTTGATGTCATATATTTTTTATAAATTGGTTTAATGCGACCATTTACCTGCATTATAACCAATTTCAGTGAAAATGAATGGATTCAAACGTGTATATGTGTATGCATATAAACATATATATATACATATATATATACATATATATATATGGGGAAAATTCACAAAAAAACAAAAGGCGAAGAGGGGTGGAGTAAACAACAAACCGATGTATTAGTATAAAGCTCGGGAAGTGAATAAGTCGTTTTGAGCCTACGCACTTCCACAGAAAGGAACACAGAAAGAAACAAGGAGAGAAAATAAAGAATGTGTAGTGACTATACACACACACACACACACACACACACGCGCACACACACACACACACACACACACACACACAAACACAAACATATACATGGTCATCCCATGAGTTCTGTCCGAATTTTGAATTAAGAAAACAAGTGATCAAATGTTATATCGAATTGAAATTTAATCATCAATGTACTTTCTCTAATTATCTATAACTTCCTTCCATCTATTTACAAACTATTTAATCGAATCAATGTAAAACTGTTTCGGTTTCAAAGCGAAGAACTCTGAAATATCAGTTTCGACCTCCTCCTGGCTTGATAAAGTTATGTCCCCCAAATGATTCTGAAAACTACGAAACGAATGGTAGTCTGAAGGAGCGAGGTTGGGAGAATAAGGTCGATGAAGATTTTTTTCCCAACCAATCTCTTCGATCTTCTGTGATGTGATCTTTGCAGTGTGGGATCGCGCATTGTCCTGATGAAACATCACTCCATTTTGATTCACTAAAGCGGGTTTTTCTCTTCAGAAATTTGTTCAAACGCTTTAATTGCTAACAGTAGACTTGAGCATTGATTGTTGCATTAGGTGGTAACAATTCAAAGTGAATGACTCCTTTGCAATCCCACCAGATAGACAGAAGAAACTTTTTCCCATGAAGTTCCCTTCTCTGTTGTAGTTGAGCTTTTTCTCTTTTACCAAGCCATTGTTTACGACGTTTAACATTTCGATAGAACACAAATTTGTCGTCACCTGTCACAAGTCTATCCAAAAAATGTGAAATGAGTTCGTGAGAATGGAGAGAAGAGCAGATGTCAACTCAGGATTTATAGTTGCTTTCCGTCAAGTCATGAGGCACCCATTTTCCAAGTTTAGGAACATTTCCAAGTTGTTGAAGATGACGATGAACAGTTGTATGGTTTGAACTAAGCTTTATTGCCAATTCTTTGCTGATAATGAATGATTTTCTTCAAGTAATGCGTCAAGAAGCTTATTATCAAACTCAACTGGATGTCCTGTTCAATCTTCAAGGCTGAAATCTCCACTTCTGAATTTTGAAAAAACCTCATTTGCAAGTTCTTTCATTCAAGCATTCTTTCCCATAAACTGAGTGTATGTTTCGAGTTGCTTCGGCTGCAGAGTTTCCTTTTTTGTACTCATAAAGCATTATGTGCCTCAAATGCTCTTTGGATACTTGCATGTTAGAAAGGGTTTAAATCAAAGAAATTTTAATTCTATTATTCTGTAAAATAATATTTAATTAGTTTAAATGTACACAAATGCATAAATATATTTTTTAATTCCATTAGACATTCTACAATACTATTAAATTTCATTCAATTTTAAAACAGGTAAAATCGGACAGAACTTCTGGGATGACCTGATAGAAACATTTACAGATGCTTACATTTTTTATATTTTTCCTGAACTTTTCGCGGGTCCATCTAGAATATATGTATATATATATATATATAAAACATTATTGGTGAATTGAAGAAATGGAGCTGAACGCAGATTGAACAGAAATCGTTTTATTTCATTCTACACGTGTTTCGAAAGGCACAAATTACCAAAATCCGATTGAATAATGGGACCATATTGTGTCTTTCTCTTCAGGAAGAAAAAAGGAAATCCGTTGGAAAAACAAAAACAGAACAGAGGCGGAGCAAAAAACAAATCGAACTGTGCTCCTAAGAGCTAGGATAGCTTTCTCCAACACTAAAAACCTCGCCCAGATAATCGCCTCCCATAATAATAGGCTACTTACTAAGACCCTATCACCTTTTTCCGGAGGCACAGCCTCTTCCGCTCCCGGTTTAATGCTCAGTAGGAATAATTATAGTAGTAATAATGATATGAGAGCCAGTACAGTGACACATAATCTCAGCTCCAGCCAGGGAGTACCCACTAGGGGTATAGTTATAAATAGGGGTGTTGTGGTTGACGGTAACAATGGGAGTAGGGTAGAGAGCCCCATTAGCATCCCCAGCATCATTTCCCGCAATAGCAGTACCACGGGCAGTAGCAATGACAGCACTCTGATAGATAGTGGAGAATCAGGGGTTATTCCTATAGTTAATAGTGACGTAGTGGAAAATAGAGTAGTAAGCGGCTGCAGGTCTCGGAACGAATATAGTGACAGGAACGCAGTTCTAATTTCAGAAACCAATCCTAGCAGATTAAGATTCACGTCGGCGAACTCCAAGATCAAAAACGCCGTCTACCAATGCAAGGTTTATACGGACTCAGATGCCTTCACTTATGTAGGGGCATCATCCTCAAGATTGTCTTTGCGTGTCTCCAACCATTACGCAACTTTTCGGGACGTGAACAAGCGCCAGACCACGGGACTCAGTAAGCTAATATGGCGACTGAAGGATGCGAACTTAAGCTATAGGCTGGAATGGTCAATTTTGTCGGTGGCCCTCCCATTTGATAGGGGCAGAAGACAGTGCAACCTTTGTGTCTCCGAACTCTTCCATATTTTGTTTGCCAGAGGCCGGATGGTAAACGGGCTCTTACAGTCGGCTTTTTGATGCCCCCATTGGCGGCGTTACACTTATCTGGCCTTTAAATAGCGTTTATAAATAATACCGGCACCCATAGCCCTTGGTAACAAATTCTGAAATAGCCTTTAAGATATCTACGATTAACCACTGCAAGGGAAATTACTCCTGTAAGACAAACGGGGCTTGGTTTTTTCACAGCGGGGGGTTTCCTTGACAAGGCAGGCTTAGATGAACACACACACACACACATAAAACAAAATAATATATATATATAATTTTTTTATTTTTTTCTTTCTGCCACCCAACGGTTATCACGGCAGTAGCCACTGACAGCCGAACGATCAAACGCACACACGTACACAAAAAATGTTTTCTACCCCTACGCCAACACACACATATATAGAACAGTATACACACACACACGTCTCTAAGTAGATTTTTTCTCGCCCCTTATAAAACATCCAATATTCTTTAAATAGTCAGAACTTTATTCTCGGTCACAAAGAACATCTATACACCCTCACCCACATGATTGACCGATGCCTGACCCGTTGAATTCTTCAGCCACCGGTTCTCAACATACACTGATAAACAGTTTCGCCATGGGCTCTTAGGAGCACAGTTCGATTTGTTTTTTGCTCCGCCTCTGTTCTGTTTTTGTTTTTCCAACGGATTTCCTTTTTTCTTCCTGAAGAGAAAGACACAATATGGTCCCATTATTCAATCGGATTTTGGTAATTTGTGCCTTTCGAAACACGTGTAGAATGAAATAAAACGATTTCTGTTCAATCTGCGTTCAGCTCCATTTCTTCAATTCACCAATAATGTTTTAATTTCAATTATCCGCACCAACGCACGGTTGCAACGCCAGATGGTTGTACCTCCAACCGTGCTGTTTACTGCTGTGATTTTTGCTACTAAGGTATCGGTTAAACTTTTGATTAATCTACTACAAGATTATTCATCTTTCTATTTCACATAATATATATATATATATATATATATATATATACACGTATATATATATATATATATATATATATATACACGTATATATATATATATATGTGTGTGTGTGTGTGTATACGAAACACGATATATCTCATGACATATTTCATACACAGAACGGTTATGTAGAAGAAGCTGTAAGCTAATAAGAACACGAATGTACCTTCCATTTTGAAGTAGATTAATAGCTCGTATCATTCAAGGGAGTTGTGTGCACTTGTTGGTGGACACAAAAATTATGGCATGTCAAAGGAAGCGATGTTGTTTCTAGACAGCCTTTTCAGCAACTAGTTTTTGAAACTGCCACTTCTCTGATGTAATGAGTTCCTCCTGCTAAGTCAGATCACTGCCGTTTTATTTATACGCCTCAAGCTCTGATTGGCTGGAATCCGCCACAGCACAGCTGGACTATGCCACAGTGATGTAACAGATCTTTCCTGTTGTGTTACACGCTCAACTTGAACGGCAAGCTTTTCATGATGTTCCAAATCTAATAATGTTTCAGTATTGTATTCCATGTTATGGCGTCTATCTCCACAAATGTGGAGATATTTATAAGAATAAAATAGTGTTTACAAGATTACCACTGATTAGAAACTTAAAGTGCATTGTGAAAAGTAACCCTCAAAACATAAAAAATATAAAAAAAAACAAGAAAGGGACAGATAAATCTGTGTTTTATTCACCTTTTTCCTTAGTCTTTAATTCTAAATTCAATTTTCCAATCCCACCAAATATTATTAAAAAATGATTACATCCCCAGGGGATCTACTCGTATATATGAATACACGCAGACACATACATGTACGTTTATATCTAAGTATGTATATATCAATGTGTATGTGTGTATGAACGCATAAATGTACGTGTGTATATTTGTTACAATACATTAACCACCAGTAATGTAGGAGACCAAAGAATTAGTCCGTCATCCTGCCAAATAACTTTATATAATTTTACTGCAATAAAGCATATCAATAAAGAATGTTATAGTATTTCGTTCTCAGTTAATCACTAAATCACATGCAATTTCATTACCGTTGTGTTATCCGCATATAATTTGAATATTCATGGTAATAATTAACCCCAAATGTGAATAATTCTAAAGTACAACTTAATTACTAAGATTTATAAACAATTATATAATTTATATTTATTAATTTGGGAGATAAATGCCAGGTTTATGCTATTAAGAAATTACTTATGATATTTATGTGATATGTGATGATATAAAGCTGTTAATTTATACTAATATAATATTTATGTAGCCTAGTAAACCACATAAATTAGTAACACCCAACGACTCTCATTGGTTTCATCGTTATGGCTATCGGCAAGAAACAATTTATTTTTCGGATCATCTGACATAGAAGGAATATTTTAAAGTGCTCATACTAGCGCTTGTGTTTGTTTTATTGCATTTTTCTTTACATATTAACCATTAGATAGAGGAAGGTACATCAAAATCTTCCTCATGGATATGATGGTTATTAGTATGAGATATATGAAAGTGAAAAGCTAACACGAGATCCTGAGTGACAAAAACAAAACCCAGCAAACTACGTATTTCTTTATTGCCCACAAGGGCCTACACATAGGGGGGACAAACAAGGACAGACAAAGGGATTAAGTCGATTACATCGACCCCAGTGCGTAACTGGTACTTTATTTATCGACCCCGAATGGATGAACGGCAAAGTCGACCTCGGCGGAATTTGAACTCAGAATGTAACGGCAGACGAAATACCGGTAAGCATTTCGCCCGGCGCGCTAACGTTTCTGCCAGCTCGCCACCTTCAAAACACAACAAAATATAGGTGCATGACCGGCGGAGTAGAGCTGCACTCTGCTATGAGAATGGAAGACTTGTGTTAGAGGCTGTATCAAGTAAACTGTCATCATCTGTGTCACTAACACTGTTTCGCACCAATGAATAGAACGATACTTAGGAGATATACCGAACGAAATGACTGCGAACTTTCGTCGACAAAGATTATAAAGGGAGGGTTTCGTAATGAAAGCTGTGCATGAAATAACTCATACACATCTATATGTGCGTGTGCGCGTGTGCGCGTGTGTGTGAATATATATTTATATATATAAATATATATGTATATATATATATATATATATATATATATATATATATATATATATATATATATATTATATATATATATATACACATATATGTATGTATGTATGTATGTATGTATATACGTACGTATGTATGAATATATAAAATGCTAAGAAGCTCGCGATTCGGTCCGTTGTTCTTGTTCTTCAGTGAAAAATGTTCTCGTCACAAACTCCTCAAATACTAGCACATGGTTCATTGACTGAAAATTTTACTTACATTCTCGTCTTATAACGGACTTAGAACATAGCAGTATATCCCAATGAACCAAATAGGTAAAAAAAGAACAATAATAAAAACAAAGCTGGAGAAATTATTCCAACCAAATCCACTGAATGCTGTAGGTGGCAATAAAACTACAATAGAGCTGTTGTTACAAAAACATAAACACCTGCAAAAACCTTTCATCTGCAGGTACTAATGGGAAACATGAGAACATTTAATCTTGAAAATTTATTACGTGGGTCAAAACTTCCAGATAATAACGAAATAACATCAATGGACGTATTACACACGAACGGATAGAATTAAACCTCAGCATTCTTCGGCTGCACACTTCTAATGTTCTCTCTGTAAAGCATAAATCTAAAGACATTAACATAAGGAAAGTTTAATCTGCAACTTTATATTTTTACAATTACCGAAACGCATGAAACAATATAATTAGACAAAGCGTTCGCGAACCACTTCCCCACTTGTATATAATACACAATCATAGGGGGGAACACACTTAATACTACGGAATAGCTATGGAATTGTTTCAGCTACTGCCGAAACTTATCCGAAAACAAAACAATTGGATTGAACACGCTAGATGTTAAAATTGAGAAAAATAAATTGAGACGAGGAGCGGCCACATGTCTGACTTGTATCTTTCAAGCTAAACCACACCAGAGAACACAATGAAAATTTAAAAGCTAGACAAAAGCTGTGTGGCAGTTGCAGGCAAGGCTGTAATCAATTGGTTGGAAGCCGTTAAATATGGATTATTTTCATAATTATGATTTCTTTTAATCTCCTAAAAATAACAAAGACAGACTCATTATGCGCAAAGTTTCGTTTCTTTTACTGCTTGTATAAATATTTAAGCATTTCTGTAAAAGCATCTCTTTAAATTCGTGAATATGCATAATCAAGGAGGCGAATAAACATTAATTTTTCTTTGAAGGTGAGCAAACCTTTTGAAAATTTCGAGTGATATTTTCTCAGGGAAGCACAGATCTTTCTTGAGTACAACTGTTGAGTACAACACTTGATAAATGCAGCAAATATTGTGAAGATATTCGCTCAGTATTCCAAGAAGGCAAAATCGCGTTTAGGATATTTCACACTTTATACCTGACTCTGAGTAGGGCCGAAAGCAGAAGATAGTGGTTTGAATTCACACTAACGGCGTGCTTAACTCCCAGACACATTATACACACATACAACGTTACACGCATACACGTATACAAATAATCATACGCTCACACACACATATATAATGTATACATAGATATATGCACACATGCAAATATATGTATACGCATAAACATACACACACTCATATATATATATATATTTCGCCAGCCATGATAGATCGTCAACCACTACACATTTTTTCTCTCCTTGTTTTTTCTGTGTCCCTTTCTGTAGAAGAGGGTAGGCTCGAAACGTAAAAGACTTTCTATTCCTGAGCGTTATACTAATACACCTGTTTGTTTCGCACATCACCCGTCTTCGTCTTTTGTTTTTTTCGTAAACTCTCCCTATATATATATATATATATATATATATATATATATATATAAGTACACACACATATTAGAAGCTAAAAGAAGCTCTAATAAGGTAAACATTATCGTTCCCACATACATAGCGTACGGGTTTTGTGTATACGCATTTATTGCATGAAAATGCCAGCAGAGAGCTCCATAAACGACACTGAATGTCCAAGATAAGGCAAAACATCTCGTTTCGAATTGCCGTTTCGAATTATCTGCATATAAATCCCAGACCAGTGATTCACTAGGTTTTGAAGTGATTCGAGCTCATGGCATTGGCAAACTAGAAGAATAGCGACATATCGATATCTACGAATTGTCGGTCATTCGAGGTGAGTTTTCTCCCCTGGTCTGATACTTTCAGTAGTCGTTAACACATGGCAACTTATAGTGAGCTCTCCCGGACGGACACTGACGGCAGCAAATGGATATACAAATAAAATATACACTGGTTTGTGCGACCAAGAATATATATATATATATGTATGTATGCATGTATGTATGTATATATATATATATATATATATATATATATATATATATATATATATATATATATATATATATATATATATATATATACATATGTATATATATATATATATATATATATATATATATATATATACATATATACATAAATACATATATCTATATATCTATATATATATATATATATATATATATAGATAGATATATATATATATATAATATATATATATATATTTATATATTTATATATATATGTTTGTGTGTGCGTGTTTATGTACTTGGAAGAGAGAGATAAGCTCACACGCATAAGATGGTAGTGCCGGAGGGGGCAGTGATTTTTCAATCGACTAAGTAAGGCAAATTTCACTTAGTTTTATAAATCGGTAATCAACAGCTGAGAGACGTTTAATTCATAGAACAGGCATTCTACGTTTGCTATCGGTTTCAAAATTGGCTGTAAAGATGATCTGGGTCTAAATAAAGACATTTCTAAAAGTTTTGTCTCAACTGCTACTCCTGTAAGTCAGGAAATCTTAAAATTTCTTCATAACTTATCCCTCAATTTTAAAGTAATTCAGCATTTACTTCCCTTTCAAAAGCATAAATTTATATAGCGCCAGGTCCATTCCAAATACGCCACATTTTAGATAGCGTGCTAGTTCCACTATATATATATATATAATAATAATAATAATAATAATAATAATAATAATAATAATAATAATAATAATAATAATAATCGTATATGCATACACATATAAATAAATATATGTGTGTTTGTATCTATAAATATTAATATGTATATACACACACATACACACACACACATATATATATATATATATATATATATATATACAAAGAGCAATAAAGATTCAAGTTAATTTAAAAGAATTTACTTGAATATGGTACCTAACTTAGATGCACCAAAAAAAAACTATACTGATTTAACAATACAGTAATGTGGGGTGATTATAAGCGAGAAAGAAGCAACAAGAATGTATAGGTTTTTAGTACGATCGTTTCATACAAGGACAGGTTTTATTAAAAGTTGCAAAGATTACAGCATATAAACGAGTCCCGTACTCATCAGCTAAAATACATGTAAGTTCTCTAGACATCCTAGTGTTTGAGGCTATACTCATGAAGTAATGTAGATAATTAAACAGATTTCTAAAGTTCATTAAAGTTCTTTAAAGATGATGTACAGTCTTATCACAGAATTTAAAAAAAGTTTTGATAGCATCACAGAGAAGCTGACCTAATCCATATGAATTTCCATAGATATTATGAGGGATTATATACTCACAGAAGACAAATTTATCCATTGTTAATTACAACGAGGTGGGTCTCAATTCCTGCTTATTAGCATTACAGAGAGGGTGAATTAATCCTTTGTATAGATGCACAGATTCCAATGGTGTAGATGTAAATTTCCAGAGAAATGTAGATGAATTTCATATTCACAGGCGATAAATCGCGATTTATCGCCTGTGAATATGAAATTCATCTACATTTCTCTGGAAATTTACATCTACACCATTGGAATCTGTGCATCTATACAAAGGATTAATTCACCCTCTCTGTAATGCTAATAAGCAGGAATTGAGACCCACCTCGTTGTAATTAACAATGGATAAATTTGTCTTCTGTGAGTATATAATCCCTCATAATATCTATGGAAATTCATATGGATTAGGTCACCTTCTCTGTGATGCTATCAAAACTTTTTAAAATTCTGTGATAAGACTGTACATCATCTTTAAAGAACTTTAATGAACTTTAGAAATCTGTTTAATTATCTACATTACTTCATGAGTATAGCCTCAAACACTAGGATGTCTAGAGAACTTACATGTATTTTAGCTGATGAGTACGGGACTCGTTTATATGCTGTAATCTTTGCAACTTTTAATAAAACCTGTCCTTGTATGAAACGATCGTACTAAAAACCTATCCATTCTTGTTGCTTCTTTCTCGTATATATATATATATATATATATATGTATGTGTGTATCTCTCTCTCTCTCTCTCTCTGTATATATATATATATATATATATATATATATATATAAAGATACATATGTGCGTATATATAATCTGGTAATACATATACACCCGGGAACTCTCATACCCATATACTCTTTTACTCTTTTACTCTTTTACTTGTTACAGTCATCTGGCTGCGGCCATACTGGAGCACCGCCTTTTGTCGAGCAAATCGACCCCGGACTTATTCTTTGTAAGCCCAGTACTTATTCTATCGGTCTCTTTTGCCGAACCGCTAGGTGACGGGGGCGTAAACACACCAGCATCGGTTGTCAAGCAATGCTAGGGGGACAAACACAGATACACCAACACACACACACTCATACATACATACATATATATATATATATATATACGACAGGCTTCTTTCAGTTTCCGTCTACCAAGTCCACTCACAAGGCATTGGTCGGCCCGGGGCTATAGCAGAAGACACTTGCCCAAGATGCCACGCAGTGGGACTGAACCCGAAACCATGTGGTTGGTTAGCAAGCTACTTACCACACAGCCACTCCTGCGCCTATATATATATATATATTATATATATATATATATATATTATATATTATATATTATATATTATATATATATATATATATATATATATATATATTATATATATATATATATATAATATATGGGTACGAGAGTGTCTGGGTGTATATGTATTACCAGATTTTAATTTAGATGTAAAAGAAATTGTAATAAACTGAGCTATGTTGTCTTTCACCAGATATAGGAACACAGAAAGAAAATAAATAAAGAAAAAGTGTATATTTTATCTTTGAACACGTTTCCCAGTACTTGTTGCAAAAATAAACTGATATACATGAACAAACATTAAAAAAAGTGAAGGGATATATAATTAAATTCAAAGCGATTAACGTGAGAATCCATATATTATATATTATGAGAACATTTTATTAAAAAATGAAATATAAACAAAAAAGTTTTAAATGTATTTTCTTGTGTGAGAAATTGACATTTTTCTCTATCAGGCATCAATGTACTTGGAAATTAGCGTTAAAGGAGGCCATATAGTTTAACATTAAAGGGGAGAATTACTACAATAATGTAAAACAACCTTATGCTTGCTTCACTATAATAATTAAATTATCAAAAGGGAAAAACGTGGCACACTGGTTATAGATTAAATTTACGACAACGTCATGTAGTAGTTTTCCCCACGCAGTGCAGCGCCATTGTTTTTCAAGGAAAAATGTCAGTGTTAGTCTGAGAAAGTCATGAAATCTCATATTGAATCTTTGTGCAATTTGTTAATGCAACATTGTAAGCGATCAGCGTGGAGGTATCCTCTTTAATTTATTTTCTTCTGCAATGCCATTTTATATAAAATCGGCCAAATTGTTTTTATTCCACCAATGTTTGTTGATATATATTTTTACGTGTCTGTTTTCTCCGTTAAATTCGGTGCTAGATTATTGCAACAGGAGATTTACTTCCTAGATAGTTCTACTCATTCATCATCTGCTCGAGTCAATTCTATATTACAAAGAAAATGTCCACTCTCCAAAACTACTCGAT
>NC_042997.1:124047224-124054724 GCF_006345805.1 Octopus sinensis | reverse complement strand
AACAACTTCAAGCCAAGTTAGTTCATGAATTCACCTTGCCAGCTTTACCATCTCTGACGTCCTCTTCCTAGGCTCTGAGAACAGCAGGTGAATCGGGCAAGCACCCTCCACCTTTGCTAGGCCCACCGTGAGTCTGGAAAAGTAGAAAACTGGCCGCAAACACCAAAATTGCTGTCTAAAATGCGTGTGTCCTCAGTAAGCTATTTCACGAAAGTGAGAAATAGAGCCTCTACTCCAGACGGGAGCAGCGTTTCAATGTCGTCCACCTTCGTAATATGAGACTCATCTTGGATATCAAGTGGACCGACCGCATCATGAAACCGAAGTGCTAAAATGCGCCAAGACATCCAGTATACTCACCTTGCTCCAGCAGCGCCGTCTGCTCTGGCTTGGTCATATACATCACATGCCGGACGAGAGGATCCCAAAAGACTTCCTGCACAGTGAATTGACATCCGGTAGAAGAGCACGAGGACGACCTCATCTTCGTGTCAACGACGTCTGCATCAAAGATATGAAGTTGCGTGATCTGGACGTCCTGAGATGGGAGGAAGTCACAAATGATCGCTCAGGCTGGAGACAAATACTACGAAAGAGGCGGGCAGAGAAGCAGGAACTAGCTACAAAAGAAAAGCGCATTCAACAGAAGAAATTAACAGCAGCACCGGCAGAGAGCTCCGTCAAATGCAATCGTTGTATGCAAGATCGCAACACCCGTGTGGGCATCTACAGCTACAGCAGATCCATGGTCTCTCCAGACTAACGGACGTCTGCTAATTTACGGTGACGTAAGCACACAAACATCAGTTGTCAAGAGCTGGTAGAGGACAAACACAGATATAAAGACACATAGAGATATCCCACCCCACCTCGTATCTCAGTCTCTCTCTCTCTATATATATATCTATCTATCAGTCTGTCTCTCTGTCTATCTGTTTGTCTGTCTGTCTGTCTGTCTGTCTGTCCGTCTCTGTCTGTCTCTCTCTTTCTCACTGCGTATATCTATCTATCTATCTATCTATCTATCTATCTATCTATCTATCTATCTATCTATCTATCTATCTATCTATCTATTATATATATATATATATATATATATATATATATATTATATATATATATATATTTATTTATTTATTTATATTTATATTTATATATTTGGTTTTGCCGCTTCTTGATAGAGGATAGCCATATCCTTTCAAATATTTGACTCTAAACCCTGCACCTCGAATTCTTGAGCAAACAGACCATGTTCCGCATTCTTTCATGCGAATTTGGAAAATCTTTGATGGATTTTCGACTAGCCGTGCGGGTGAATTTTCATATATTCCTCTTCAGGGCCCCAATAAGCTTAAGACCATTGCTTCAATGTGGGCACGTGTTTTGTTTTGTGTTTGGAAGGTACATGTACTTGGAAGGTACATAATTTTTGATTTGTACATGGAAGGTACGTATTAGTCCTCATTTTATCCAATGCTATGTGACCGCTCATGACTAACTAAACCAATGAACGCGCATGATTCCTCCCTAAAAAATGTATAACCAGTCATTCCAGATTTCGAATAATCCGTTTCAATTTTGCAAACTAAATCCTGATAATTTCAAATCTTTCACAAACTTTTTTGACTGTACCACGCCAATTCATTCGGTCAACTACAAATATTTCCCAATCTTTATTTTCTATGTTCAAAAGTTTCAGGTTATCTTTCATTACATTTCTACATCTCTTGTTGGATTAATGCTGCGGGCGCTTATTTAGAGCTAGTTCGCCTTAAAGATCTTGGTTTGGAATCCCTGCCTCAAGAATACTAATAATGATTGTTTCAATGTGGTGCATATAAGCGTTTCCTTGAGGTATGGTGTCGTGGTCTTTGTTTGCTATTTTATCCTCAGTATGTGCCTTAAAAAGTTTGACGGTATGTGGTCCATGTTTCTGAAGCATTCAGTAGGCAGCTTAAAACACACCTCCTATATAGGAATGCTTCGGGTTAAGTGTGATTCGGCTGTCGTTCCACACTTGTTAATCAAGATTGCTGAAAGCAGCGGTTGCTTTTGAAATCCTTTGATGACTATATATATGTATATGCATACATATAAACATACATACACGAGCGAGAGCGCAGGCACGCATACGCACACACACATACATAACTCTATGTATCTAGGGAGAGAGAGAGAGAGAGAGAGAGAAAGGAAGAGGGAGAGAGAGGGAGGCTAAAGAAGAAAGAGGGAGAGAGTGACGTAGATGATAAATACATGTGTCCACAGTTTTATTGGAGTTGATAAACTTCAGTTACTGCGAATTTAATCATCAAAGGGCATTACATCCTCATCATCAATGTTATCATCATCATGTTTGAAGCCATCCTGCCATCATTGTCGTCGTCGTCATCATCATCATCATCATCATCATCATAATTTTATGTCCCCTTTTTTATACGATTCAGTGTGTGAGAGAGTCTCGTCTTCCTCTATTGTCCTTCTTAGCAACCTCTTTACTAAATATTCTGAATGCATTTTATCGTGACACCATCACCATAGGTTTTGTTCATTTTCATCAGGACAAAAAAATCCCTCTCAATCCCTACGTTGCCAATATTTGTAATGATATCCAAACACTGCAGAGCGTACGCTGTACGCTTCATGGAGCCAGCTCTTTTGTTATTATCTTGTACATTTACACCGAATGGGTGACCCAAACGTTGTAAGAGGATCGGAGAAAAAGTATGCATTCCCGCTACTCTGAAGCACTTGACGTGGGAAGTGAAAGGGAAATATAACAGGATACAGAAAATGGAAGAGGTATGAGATAAAGAGATACCTAATAGACATAATCAATAATTTCCTCACAATCACGGTTGATATGACAGTGAGAGTAGAAGAGATGAATGGGAAATTAGAAGGCATGGGACAAGCACAGCGGTTTGGAGAAACAGGATGATATGAAGGTATAGAATGAGTAAAAACAGAATGCATGCATCAAACAATAGGCAAAAAAGGATGTTAGATGCAGACAATTTGGAGGGAACCGAAGTGACGAGAATAGGGGCATATATATACGCGCCAGCTTAATTCAATTCGTCCTTAGTCGAAAGGCACCTGTTGTTATGTCCTGTTATTATTTTTATGGTATTTATATTTGGGTAATTGTCCATTTTTTCCGTCCTTGTTTTTGTATATATCCGATGCTTTCTTCCAAGGAATCTAATGCTCAAGTCTTTCCTTGGGGCTGGCCAGATTGGAGCAATCTCAAGAATAATTAGCCGAAATTGCGAAGATAATCTGGTGCTAAACTCTGGACAGAGGGCTTCGAATGACCCGTTCTTGTTTTCTTCACCTAACTGGCCGGATGTTTTGCGTTCTTGTCCCATTTTGTATTATATGTGTATATATATATATATATATATATGTGTGTGTGGTGTGTGTGTGTGTGTGTGTGTGTGTGTGTGTGTGTGTGTGTGTGTGTATATATATATATTTATAATAAGTGTAGGTGGCATACCAGTGGGTACATATTTATAAAAAAGAAGTTTGAAAACGCCACTATATAAGATGAATTTTAATTTTATATGTTTCGGTTCTTCTTGGAAAAACGAACCATATCAAAAATAGTTTTGAAAGTTAAGTGTAATAAAAAAGTTCATAATTGTTTCTTACTAGTCTCAACAGATTCCACATGGTGGTTTTTTGTAGGGGGATCATAGTAGCTGTCTTGTGTGTTAACTAGATTCGTTGGCTGTAAGGATAGAAATGACCAGTGGCCGAAATTGCAGTAGTAGGAGTGACTTTTGGTCGTAGTAGTAGTGACCGTGGTGGAGGTTGGTTGGAGTTGCAGCAGTTCATTGGCTGTAGTAGTAGTGGAAGTGACTCAGATTCAACAGGGAGGCCTACATCAAGTGCCTGGAGGAAGTAGTGTTGCCCTAGGTCAAAAGGGTGGCTGCTGGAAGACCCTATGTCTGGCAAGAGGACTCTGAACAATGCCACAAAAAGAGGAAAATTCAATCATGGATGTCAGACAATTTCTGCGATCACATCATCCCTAACATCTGGCCACCTAACTCCCCAGCCTAATACTTCATTGATTACTATGCGTAGGACACAAAGGAGCGAGAGACCAACAAATCTCCCTGTAACACTAAAGATGAAATTAAAGCAATGATTATGGCAGCATTCACCGACTTAAAGAAAGAAACCGCCCAGAAGAGTTGCAGGAGATTTCGCAGTTGTCTGGTTAAAGACATTGGCGATTTTATTGAATAAATTTACTCTCTTGTATTTCAAAATATTTTTCTATAATTTTGATAAATATATCTGTTAAAATGAGATGTCAATGTTATTTTCTTTTTTGCATAATTTAGACGACAGTTTATTCACCGCACTATCTCCCTCTCTCTCTCTCTCTCTCTCTCTCTCTCTATATATATATATATATATATATATATATATATATATATATGTGTGTGTGTGTGTGTGTATGTGTGTGTGTGTGTGTGTATATACATTTACAATAGCATATGTATATGCGTATATATATATGCAACTATATATATATGTGTGTGTGTATACACATACACACACACACACACACACACACAAACATACATATATAGGTGGACACGCAGTTACGCAATTTTCAAACAGTTTTCGTGCAAGCCCCAGTGTTGTATTGCTTGGGGAAATATCTATATCCTCAGGCCTTGTGAGTGAATTTACTGACGCAAAATGTGTAGAATACCGTTGTGTATACACAGACAGAGAGTCAGACAGACACATACACGCGCGCACTCCCCTCCCACCTATATGCTACTATGGAGTTCGAATGATGACGACGAAACACCACATGTAATTAAGTCGAAGAATTTTGAGAAATTCAATGTTAATAGATGGAATAAATGTAGATTTTTCTTTTTAACTGAAAGAGCGCAGATTCTGTTCAGATCTAAAATCACTGTCTTTATGAACTCTAGATCTGAAATTTTCAGCGGTTGCAAACATAGGTTTGAATATACTTTGAAGTATTGGAAAATTTCGCATATTCCTGATTAACTTGTTGATATCTTTCCAGCCGTATAATTTAGGGTCTAAGTGGGATAATTCTTTTCCCTTTTTTACTTTTTATCTTTTTACATTTTAGTTTTTTGTGTTTTCGTTTTCCCTTTTTTTTTTTTTGTTTTCCGCTTATCCTTTCCTTTTCTTTAATTTTTAACCCTCTACGTTTTCTATAAGCTGCCTTCTCATTTTTTTTTCGCGTCTCTTCTCTTATTCAATATTTTACCTCGTTATGATATGTGGTTTGTTCCAGCTGAATATGTTTGAGATATTTCTTAAAATATGAAACTATTACTAGCAATTAAAGACATGTATCTTATCCTTCAAATAAATAAAATTTATCTCTCTCCAGATGGAGTACTTATTTGTTGAATTTTCTATCACGGAACAGTATGTTACATGTGTGTGTATGCGTGTGTGTGTGCGTGTGTGTGTGTATGTGTATGTATATATAATATTATGCATTTATATTATGTTTGTTCTTGTCCCTAACACCACTTGATAAACTGGTAATAGGTTCCTTGTTCTCCCCATAGCCAAGTAGTGGAAGAAAAGCATTCGCTATCTGGTACTTGTTCCTGTAACAAATATATAAAAAACATGCTGGCGACGGAATTGTTGAGATAAATCATTGACTGAAACAAGTAATATATATATATAATTGTAGGAGTAATTGTCGATAACCTTATCAGTTGGAGTGCCCACATCAACAATAAGGTCGATATAGCTCGTAGGATGAGCTACTGGATGTTAAGAACCTTCCGGTCCAGATGATGAATCTTCCGGTGTCATCATTCCACTTTTCTCCTCCTCTATACGACCACACCTCGAATACGGCTGCTCCTTGTGGTCACCCAATACAAAACAAAACATCTCGAACATTGAATCACCCCAGAGGGTAAGCACTAGACGAATTAAGGACATGACTGATCTCGATTACTGGGAAGCCTTAAAGCCTTGAAACTCTACTCTCTCCAACGCCGTCGCGAGCGGTGTATCATTTGTACGATGTGGAGAATATACTGCCAGCATTGCCAAACGACTTGAACATTAGCTTCAAGGATCATTCAAGGCTGGGACCACGGATTCAATTCAGGATCACAACATAAATATACACTGCGACACAATTCCTTTTCTTCAACTGGCCCTGCCCTGTATAACATTGTCCCACAACAGATCAATGAGGAAAAGGACCCCATCACCTTTAAACGGAGTCTGGAAAAATGTCTTCCAGATTAGCCACCTATACATGGATACTCACTCAACAAGAACTCACTACTTGAATGGACCATGATACCACAACACTTGACTTAAAAAGGATTTAGATAATCCTATGAAGTGGTGCTATTAATTTAGACACGACCTGGACCAATGTTTGGTCGAAACATATCTAAGTATATATATATATATATATATATATATATATATATATATAATATATATATATATATATATATATATATATATATATATACATATATATATATATATATATATATATACATATATATATATACACACACATATATATATACAAACACACATACATATATACGTACATGCATACATATGTGCGTGTGTGTGTATAAAAAGTGAAAGGGGTACAGTGAACTTGCTGTTAGGAGTGGAATATCCAACGTTTCAGATTCAATACTTCAACACGGGGCAGAGAACTAGAGAAGTTGAAGAAGACAAACACCGTTTACATCCTCTCGGCAGGAAAAACTGGTTGCAACTGGTAATGGAAACAGAATAACACGGGTTGCTAACGTGAAACAGAAGTTATACGAGAGAGAGTGCAGAAAGGCGGAGGAAAAGGGTGATGGAGAGAGTAGAGGTAAGTAAATACGCTTTTCGTTTCCTAGAGAAGGGTGTCCGTTGTGCAAGGCCTTGTCACAAACCGATAAATCTGCAATAGAATGATTCACAGTATTGAAGTAGGTGGTGTTAGATTGACCTGGCATACGTGGCATTATGCTTCTGATGTGTTCGTTAAAGCGATCCCCAAGGCGTCGTTCTGCTTCTCCAATACAAAGAGTACCACATCGATTGCTTATGATGCGAAATATGAGATTCGCTGACGTGCAACAGAACTGGTGTGTTACGTGATATTGCTTCTTGGTTGTAATATTGTTGGTGTAGGGGCATGTATTACATCGCCAGCGAGAACATTTATACGGGGAGCGAAACTACAAAGACTTTCTGGATACCGACTGATGAGATAATCGGCTGCGAATGATCTGTGAATTTTGTTTTCGTCCTGTTTGCCGTTCGTCGTGCCGTCATCAATTTTCTGTATGTTGTGTTTGTTGGTTTCCGATTGTTGTGTTCTTTCTGTCATACTTTTGAGTTATCCATGCGGCGCTCCGCACATCCTGTTGTTTAATTTGTTAATATATATAAGGGCCAGTTTCCCGGTTTCAGTGGCGTGTAAATTCACCACATTGACGG
>NC_042997.1:124037224-124044724 GCF_006345805.1 Octopus sinensis | reverse complement strand
TGACCCTCCATAGAGACAAAATCTCAATCAAATTTGAAAGATTATTGATATTTATGCGTGTCCTTCATTTGCACATTTAGTTTTGTCTCTTCGATGCTATCTTTTTCTAAATGAACAGATGCATTGAGTGAAATTGTTTGTGAATTGGTGTCATATTAAATGCAAATCAGTATTTCATATTCGGGGTTTTTACTCAGAACAAAGACCTTCATATTTTAGAATATATTTAACATTCCGTGCCAAGTGAATATCGTTCCCACTTCCATTTCTTTCACTCGGAAAAGAAAATTTTTCATGGCTTACATTTTCAAAGATCTCAGTAGCACTCATATTATCTATCTAAGAGAAATGCCAAATATTACTCTTTACTCTTTTACTTGTTTCAGTCATTTGACTGTGGCCATGCTGGAGTACCGCATTTTAGTCGAGCAAATCGACCCCAGGACTTATTCTTTGTAAGCCTAGTACTTATTCTATCGGTCCCTTTTGCCGAACCGCTAACTTACGGGGACGTAAACACACCAGCATTGGTTGCCAAGCGATGTTGGGGGACAAACACAGACACACACACATATACACGCCCGTCTACCAATTCCATTCACAAGGCTTTGGTCGGCCCGAGGTTATAGTAGAAGACACTTGTCCAACGTACCACGCAGTGCGACTGAACCCGGAACCATGTGGTTCGTAAGCAAGCTACTTACCACACAGCCACACCTACGCATATTCTCGAAAATCTACTACTCAAAACGCGTTGTACTTCACAGACATTCAACATAACGGAGGGTGTAAAAATAGATGATAGGAAATAGAAGTATTTTGAAAATATTCTCAAAATATAAAGTTTAGTTGACAGTAAGAATTCAGAATTGTATTTTCAGATATGTTTCCTCGCTATACACCGAGACATGGTGTCTCGGTACACACCAATTGCAAGTCACATGATTGAGTCGAGTATTGAGATTGTCCTCACTTAAAAAGCTATGATTATCTATCTTCAAGTGTATTGCGCTCTTAAATATGTTTCTACATATATATCTGTGTCTGTATGCGTGGGCATCGGTGTATAGTATACATATGTATAAAGATATATATATATATATGTGTGTGTGTGTGTGTGTGTGTGTGTGTGTGTGTGTGTGTGAGTGTGTGTGAGTGTGTGTGCGTGTGTGTGTAGATAAATATAGAAATATGTGTATGTCGGAACATTCGGTATTTGTGAATTATATGTCAACTATATATATAACCGATTAATTCTATTAAAATTTATGATACATACGAACATTTACGTCAACACCATATTATCAAGGTAATCAGTAGTGATGAAAGTTTAACTGAACGTCTAAAAGAATTTTAGCTGTTAAAAGCGATGGATCTTTTAGTTAATTTTTTTTTAACTAAGCAGTTTGAAACTTTAGATGCTGGTTGAATGTGTCACGTAGAATACGGTTTACTCTTAACGTTTTTGACAAAATTTATTTCGTGTTAAAATTGTCGTATTTGGGTAATTTTAACAAATCAATGATGTGTATTCAGCTGAAGAAAGTTACTGCCGTTTGCGAAAGTAATGGAAGAGCAACAGCTTCTGGGACATCGGGTCATGAAGGAGAGAGAGAGAGAGAGAGTGAGAGAGGTGGGAGAAAAGTATAAAAAATAAGAAAGGTGGGTGAGAAAAACAAAAAGTTCATCTATAGGGAATACATACGTGTGTGGGTGCGTGTGTATTTTTTCTGTCTTATCCAATGTGTCGTCTCGTTTATATAATGTTAGCGTGTGACATTTGAGAGAGATTTGGCTGTTATTTCCAGCAGTTCAAGCAACTATAACGTTTTTCTCACACACACATTCATACATGCATACATGCACACATACATACACAGATACATACATGCATACATACACGCATACATACATACATATATGCACACATACACATACATAAATACATGCATGTATACATACATACATACATGTACATACACACAAATGTACATGTTTTAATCGTGGATTTCAGTTAATTCGTTCAGTGATTGTGCTTGACATTTTTAACGTGACAAATCATAGAGAGAGAGAGAGAGAAAGAGAGAGAGAGAGAGAGGGGAGAATGGAGAGAGTGGTGGTGTGTTGACGATCTGAACGACAGCTTATATAAACTTACCAATCCCCTACCACTGCATATTAATTTATTTAACCCGTCCTTTTCCTTGCTTCCATTCAGGGTTTTATCAGCTTTACATGTTAATGTGTGTGTATGTGTGATAGACAGCAGAAACGCTACATGAACAATTGTCGTCAACTTCACAATCCCCACCTCATTAAAGCTATCCTCAGTGTTCTAAAATTTACATGTGTGCCCTTCCATTACTATCGCAAACAGCAGTAACTTTCTTCAGCTGATTACACGTCGTTGATTGGTTAAAATCACACAAATACGACAAATTTAACATGAAATAACTTCTAAAATACAAAATTTTATCAAACACGCTAAAAGTAAACCGTGTTCTACATGACATATTCAACCAGTATTCAAAGTTTCAAACTGTTTAGTTGAAAATAATTATTTAAAAAATCTGTAACTAAGATTGAAAAATCCAAAACGTTAATAAAAAAAAATGCTAAACCGAAGTTAACCTTATACATTCATTCATTCCATGAACGAGATGGATAATAGAGATGTGTATGAATACATTCATCATTGCATATATATAAAACTCACAAGACATGGTCAATGATAAAAATGACTTAATCAATATATCTCAAATTCACAAGTCACGGTCATTGAATATGTCTAAAATTTACAAGATATGGTCAATGAATTTTTTTATGCTATCCGGTATAATACACCAAGCGGATTGTATAACACTTTCAGAATGTACAATTACTCAGTTAAAGTAGTTAGAATATTCGAACGGAATAAAATACACTCATTTAGAAGGAATGCATTAAAGAATATTTTAAATTAATGTGTTGCATATTTGAGCATAATGCGCAACGCTTATATCTATGTTGTCCAGATGCAGGATAGTTACAGCACCACATAAGATGTCTCATTATATTTGATCCGCATCACTGATTTTTTTAATTCAAATCATTCCTAGGTCAAATATCATTCAGTCGGAATTGAGGTCTTTCATTTGCTGGACCTGTCAGAACGACGAACAAGTTAACCTACAGGATTGTCCTTATCGTGACCGTCTTCCGTGATTAACTGAATCAATCATCTAATGTTACACCGAATACTTTGTCCTTGTGTGCTTTTAGAGACCTATATGTTACAAGCTTTCTGTCATGTTAACCTGTTTGAGGTTACTTTAGTCCTTCATTTCCAATAGTTACATATGCCATCTATGGAGGACTTTGTCTATTTCCCAAACTTCTGTACTAATAACACGTCTGTAATTTGAGTGCAGGCGTGTTCTTGATGCATTGTTTCTGCTCACTGCTAGATTCTGCACAACAATGTATGTATTCTAAAATTCTGATAGTAATTTCTTCATGTTCTGTTGATAAGAGATCACACGCCCATATATTTCTATGAACATCTGACTGTTTGAATCACGAACATGTCTGAAAATGTCATCGAAGATATATATATATTTCAGATTGTTTCTACGGCTTAGCTGTAGACATGCACCTAGAATGTCCGCGCACACGCACACATACGCGCACAGACAACTAGGCACACACACGCATGTATATATATATATATATGTGTGTGTGTGTGTGTGTGTGAATATATGTATATAATTAAAGTTATATTGTATACACGTAACATTGGGGTTTCTTTTCAATTAGTTATTTGAGAGTTTAATACTAAATAATTCTTTCATTATAAGCGTCAAATATTTCCTCAACTAAAAAATACAAGTGTTTATTTTTTGTAAGTTAGACTCAGGTTTCATTTTTAATATTGATTTCCTTAATTGAAACACTTGTAAAAATCTTTTAGGAAGTAAATGCAAGGCTTGTTTAGTTTTTATATTTTACCTGCTTTAGTAAGTTGTCCGGTTCCACCCTTCGTTGCTATAAATAGTAATATTTTTATATGACTCACTTTACTGTTATTTTTTCATATATCTATCTAAATGTGATCTTCAAAAGAAGGTACTCTAATAAAATATATTTTATGTATCTTCTCCGAAACAAACGTTTATAGTTGCTTAAAATCCATATGACTGCAAAATATAATTTTGTTTCTTTTCCCCTTACTTCAAATACTTCCGGTTTTGACTTTGCTTTGCTTCCACAGTATTCCCAACAGAACAGTGAAAATGCATTCCAATCGATTTTTATGCCTTATACCAATAATTCAAAGTCTTCAAGTAAACCTTAGTTTGGAACGTTTTATCCTTCAAAGGCAGTTAGAAAGGCTTTTTTTTAAATTTTATTTTTATCTGTTCATTCTATTCCGTGATAGTTGAAGAGATTTTATCTTTAGATGTGTATCACTTCACGCATGTTTCCCTCCAGTTTTCAATTCGCATTTCAATCAATATCATTGTTCATTAAAATAAACTGATAGGAATTATATCCTTCCACCTGCACATGAATAAATTATACACTGCGATATTAAGATTAACTAAATTCATAAACTATATTGATTGCGAATAAAACATTTAATTAGAGCACCTGTGAAAAATTTTCTTGCAAATAATGGTGAAGAAATTCATAGCATTTTATTGTTTTCGCTTATTTTATTCCTATTTTCAGCAAATTAAATGATGATTTTTTAAAGTAAATTTGACCTTGAATTACGATACTTAAAGTGGTCAAAGAAATTTTGTTCTAGAAATATATATTTTTTCTTTGCAAATGATTAGTTGTTAAATTTTGAATTATTTCAAGTTACAATAGGATCTGGAAATTCAACGCATATTTTTAAATATTTCTCACGATAGACAGAATGAATATTGTTTTATTTTTCTTATAAAGTATCTGAGGAAATTATTGCTGTATCTTAAGATACAGCTATATACTGTAATTTTGTTTGTGTTTTAAAGGCAAATACATATTTCATCATCAATACTATTTGTTAGTTAGATCAGTATTGCGGGTGCTGACACCACCTTCGGTCATGATTGACCGTGGGATTGCACCTAGAAAGTTACCCTCCCAGGCACAAGTCCGGGCAAAGTTGTTTATGAAAGGCCAGTAGTCACCCACGCACACCAGCCTTCCCTCTCCACGCCACCAGTGTTATCCAAGGGAAAGGCAATGGCCGATACAGCTTGGCACCTGTGACGTTGCAACTCATTTCTACAGCTGAGTGAACTGGAGCAACGTGAAATAAAGTGTCTTTCTCAAGAACGTCAGCACGCAGCCCGGTCCGGGATTCGAACTCACAACTTCACGATCGTAAGCTCGACGTTCTAACCACTGAGCCATACGCCTTCAATATTGCGGATATATGTAATATAATTGCCATAGTATAATGGCATGCCTACGTATATCAACAACATATGTGATGTAATTAAAGAGTTATTCCGATGATATATTTGTAGTAATATAATTGAAATTGGACTAACTACCTCGGTACAATACCCTCCAGTACATTATTCCATCACATTCCGTTTTTGTCTGATGCAAGTGCTACTGATGCAATATGCGTAACTGAGTGAGAGGGGGAAGCGCTGCACCCATGGCTGTTGCACAGTTGAGATCGATATAATCAAGATCTTTGTAACTCTGCTCGGACTGGTGAGGGCGAAGTGGTTGCTGTAATTTCAGAGAAATATATACATCCATAATTCGGTGTCTGCATGAATAAGTAAAGTTTGTAGAGCGTGTTTCAGCGGTTGCTGCTCTGAGATGTAACGATTGAACAAAATTGATGAATCACAAATGAGATAGTCAAGAAATCAAGTAGACACGAAAAACGTCGGTCGGTTTGCAAGAAATGGAGTATGTATTTACCAAGTTCTGAGGGAACGTATATTCTGTAAGAGGAACATAATGTTTATTGAAGGTTTGATATTTGGCAAATTATCAGATGACTTATAATTTTATGCGGTCGCACATGTTTATATGCGCATCATCAGAAATAACCCAGTTGAGACAGCGCTACCTGGTATTTGTAAAGCATCAGTGACTAAAATGATGTGTATACAAGCCTTGGAGAAAGGAAATGTGATCGTAGCGTTTCACGTTTTGCAATGTTATGTTTATCATCTGCCTATGAATGATAACCCCTATGAATGAGATTATCATTCATAGGCAGAATGATAAACTACATTTCTTCTAGCCTATTTATTTCTTGAAATTACTATTTGACATGAAAAACATTTTATTGCATTCAGATATCTTATAAATTTTCTCTTGAATTATTCTGATTATTTTGTTTGTTGAAATAAGTTATATCATTAGGGCGATGTCTTATAATTAGTAACATATTGTATTACCGTTTTTAGGAAAGCAGCGTGCTATTAACTCAAATACATCATACTTTAATAATTACCCTATTGAAATGTCAAAACCGGTAAATATATTTATGGTTTTACTGTAACGAGTAGGTACGTGACAGTGGGACTTTACTTCATTTCAACCTAGTAAACACAACTTTAATTATCCAATTATTGATATTATTTAAGCGAATATTGCATATTCGGGTTTGAAGGAACGGCATGTTTTTGTAACGATATTGTGATGTCCAAAATGAATTAGATTAACACAGCGTATGATATCTGGAGCTTTATCATAACATATCTAAATTTTGTTAGATAACATGAACTCTAAAAGCGTCACGACATCGTATACACTGTGTGGAAGTTAATGGAAAATAATCTTGAGAAGTAATAGGATATTTTTTATACGACGTTCTTTAAATAAATTAACCATTTTACAAGTAACTTATTTTCTTAACTCTGAGAAAATATTTTGAAAGAAAAGTATAACATCTTCATATATACCGCAATATATTTGTTATCATTTACGTATATTATGTAATATATTTTTACTTCTGCACCCAGTGTACGTGTTCAAAATTTAACCTAGCGATCATAGTATAACCATTGTGTTATCATAATGATTACTTGGCTCAATAGAGCATCTTTAAAGATATGTATGCGTGAATGCTTATACGTACGTGCATATGTGTATGTATATAAAATGTATACGAGTATGTATATATATATATATATATATATATATATATATATATATATATATATATATGGTAAATTCAGCCATGCAAACACACGCGTGCTTTTTCTGGACATATTTATTTCTCTGCACCTTCCCTTTTTTTCCTTTTTATGAAGAGTAAAGCTTCAAACGAAAAATAATATATTCTTTCTTCTATGTTTACTGAGGGTGAAGCTGATACATTTCATTTGTACATCCTTTTGTGTTTCTGTTTGTGACTTTTAATGTTCAAGATTTAATGTTTAATTTGACTGAGTGGCTGTGTGGTAAGTAGCTTACTTACCAGCAACATGGTTCCGGGTTCAGTCCTACTGCGTGGCACCTTGGGCAAATGTCTTCTACTATAGTCTCGGGCCGACC
>NC_042997.1:124014724-124032224 GCF_006345805.1 Octopus sinensis | reverse complement strand
TGAATAATGCACAGTTGTGCTGACTAGCAGAAGGAACAGGTTCCACAGTATGAAGTCTTTGACATGTCTTTTTTATCATCCATCCTCTGGAAATGCATACCTTTCCACAGGTTGTACATGTTCCATAGCCGTATCAATATATCAGTATTCATACCGACATTTGGGCTGCTTCATTGGACACTAGATGAGATCCGAGCGATTGATGTGGAAACCTGTAACATACTGACAAGCACACATAATTTACACATAAACAGTGGCGTAGACCACCTCTACCTAAAACGAAAAAATGCCTTTGAATATCGCATCATATCCCTTTCGCAACATCTTTTAACAATCAAGTGTCGAAATGCATCCCTTGACTAAGTGTCCATACATGAGGCTGATAATATCAAAAGACATGGAAAGCAGCTCCTTCAGCAACACTCTTTGTCGTATAACCTAGAATACATGCCCAAAAGATGCCCCATGACTCTACCGCAACGTATCATCAGATGAAATGATGATCCTATATCAGTAGAAGACTATGCATGGATATGTTGTTAGAAAGCTTCG
Source organism: Octopus sinensis (assembly GCF_006345805.1). NCBI lineage: Eukaryota > Metazoa > Mollusca > Cephalopoda > Octopoda > Octopodidae > Octopus > Octopus sinensis. The sequence continues at coordinate 124,031,672 of NC_042997.1, read as the reverse complement.
TGATGATAGTAACATCAATCATCGAAGTAGTTTATCATGAACCAATAGCCGGATTACTACCTCCCACTTTGAAGGGTATGCGTTTGCAATCCAGGAACAGGAAATATCAACCAAGTACCTAATGCACAGAGGGGATAGAAATGCAGGAAAAGCAGTAAAATGTGATAACCGGCGATCTTTCGTTTTAACTCGCAATGATGTAAACATTAAATTCGGTCATTTCCGTGACCACATGTCCTCTTGTTAATTGTCAGTTGGGAAGAGAAAGCTAATGGGTTGTGTGTGTGCGTACTTGTTCCTGTGAGTGTATGTGTGTGTGTGTGTGTGTGTGTGTGTTGTGTGTGTGTGTGTGTAATGAAATCCATCGGAAGAATAGTCCCGAGGACAAAGAAATAAAAACCCACAATATGGTAGAAGCCATAGCCACTCATAATAAAAAAGGACTACTGGTGGAAGGTTCTACTGAAGACCTGAATAAAATGTAAGCACGACAGACCTGATATAAGGATTTGGGATAGACAAGAGGAACTGTGCACAGTTATTGAAATTAGCTGCCCAGCTGAAGATCGGTGAAAAAGAGAACACCTATGCTGAACAAATGAGGAATCTGAGGTTACTCTATCCAGATTACGAATTTCAGGTTTATACCTGTAATTATTAGGGCCGTAGGATATGCAAAACACTGCCTAAATACCAATCTTGAGAAATTAGGCTTTTCGATACCAGAAAGGGGTAAGCTAATTCGAAGACTGCGGATCCAGTTAATCACTGGAACTGTAAAATTCTGTAAAACTTTCCAAAAGTTTATCATTTAAATATATATGAGCATGTCTAGATATGTAACTATATGCATAAGAATACATACATAAAGTATACAAATCTGCATGTACATATATACATACAAAAATACCCTGTTGTTGATGTTAAAATACCAATGAATGAGCCTTGGATCTTATATTAGAAACAGGTTCTTTCTCTATTTGGCATGAACTCTTGAAATAAACTGAATAATGACATACATGTGTGCGTATATATATATATATATATATATATATATATATATTATATATATATATATATATGTATATATCTATATATATATATATATATATATATATATATATGTATATATATATATGTATATAATATATATATATATATATACATATATAAATATGTATATATATATAAGTATGTATGTATGAATATGTGTGTGCATATATATAGGTGTAGATAGATAAATAAGTAGATAGATAGCTAAATATATGTGCGTCTGTGTATGTATATGTGGGTATGTGTTTATATGATATGACTCTTTCTTTCCAAGTTTTGAGGTTACTAGTCTCTCAAATCAATATTTGACGAGAGAATATTTTCCCTATATAATATAGCAAACTGGGATTTATATTTGGTTAAAATAGTGAACTTAATGAAAGGGAAGTAGAGTGAGATAAAATATGGTTATAGTGTGGTGACAGTAGGAAATAAATGGAAGTGCACCATTAGATGGGGAAAACGTATGGAGATGCGGACAATATATATAATTTATAGGCATATAGTTATTTATAGGTTAAAAATGTACATATATTTATGTATACATGACTATATATTTACACAAACACACACACGTATATATGCGTATTAATGAAGTCAGATATAAAAATAATTTAACGTGAAACTGAAGGTTTACTAAACATATGTTGCTAACTCCATATGTACTAACTTTTAGATGGATAATGTTGATAGAGACTTCGAAGCTTCGACTTGCTTGTCTTCTTGAAATTGTGCTTTATTTGCATTCTGTTTGGATAGTAACATTTTGTGTAGGCAGAGCCATATAAATGTTAATTAAGTGTGATATACCTCGACCGGAGATGTAGTTGTGCAGATATGTGCAATAGAAGAAAAGAGATGAGAGGTAATGTACGTATATATATATATGTGTGTGTGCGCGCGCGTGTGTGTGTATATGTGTGTGTGTGTGCTTGTGTGTATGTGTGTGTGTGTATGTGTATGTGTGTGTGTGTGTTTATAGAGTGTGAGTTGGTAGAAGGTTCATGGTGAGGCCATCTTATTTTGGTCTGGGATTTTCTTGTATGATAAAGAGTTCAACAAAGGTTGTAAGTAAAAGTGTAAACACATGAGTGAAAAATAATTTATAATATTTTTTATCGAGAAAATGAGCTTTTGCTTTGTGTTAGGGTCCATAAAATTGTTTGTAGCTAAGTCAGTTGGACACTTAACACAATTGAAATTGACGATGTAATGCCACTTTAAAATCTATGAATTCATTTCAAAATGGATATTTTAGGTATGTTAAGACTGAGGCGGCGAGCTGGCAGAAACGTTAGCACGCTGGGAAAAATGCTTAGCGATATTTCGTCTGCCGTTACGTTCTGAGTTCAAATTCTGCCGAGATCGACTTTGCCTGTCATTCTTTCGGGGTCGATGAATTAAGTACCAGTTACGCACTTGGGTCGATGAAAACGACTTAATCCCATTGTCTGTCCTTGTTTGTCCCCTCTATGTTTAGCCCCTTGAGGGTAATAAAGAAATAAGTTTGAGGTGACTTTGTTACTGTGAATAGTTGTTAGGGTTTCTACTCACTTTCTAGCGCGACTATTTGAATATATTTTATGATTATTGTACACAAATGCGGAGACGTACCTGCAAGATATTGCGTAATCGTTTACATTAGCGCATGAGGATTTTGCAGTTTTCTATGGATATGTCTATCTTTGAATATATATATATATATATATATATATATATATTATATATATATATGTGTGTGGTGTGTGTGTGTGTGCGTGTGTGTGTGTGTGTGAGAGAGAGAGAGAGAGAGAGTTTGTGAGTGCGTGTCTGTATGTACGCATGTATGTATGTATCTCTCTCTCCCTATATATATATATATATATATATGGAGAATTCACAAAAAAAAGACGAAGACAGGAGGTGTAGACAACAAAGAGATGTATTAGTATAAGTATAAAACTCGGGAAGTGAAAAAGTCTTTAACGTTTCGAGTCTACGTTTTTACACAGAAAAGAACACAGAAAAATAAAGAATGTGTAGTGGCTAGCAATCTATCATGGCGATATATTATATATATATATATATATATATATATATATATATAGAGAGAGAGAGAGAGAGACATACACCACCTAAATCAAAATTACAACTATATATCTTTGACAACACTGCAAATATTGTTTCTTAAATCTAGTATTACGTCATTTACTGAAATATACGAACCTAAAAGTCTAACGACTTGATGTTTCTATATTGTCCAAGAATATATGGAGATATAAACACAGCTTGTTCAACTATAGAAATTCTTAGTTGAAAACATCTGCAGTAAATCTGTAGGATGTGTAAATTAGAAGCGCTTCTTGTGGAGAAGATCAATTCTCACTAGTAACATGTAACAAACTCGAGCATTATTACAAAAATAGATAAAGCGAAGGAAACACAAGATATTAAGTTTAGTTCATCTTTACAAATATAGTGTAATCCCTATGGAAAATATATAATAAATTTATTTTACAATCTCTTGCTAAGAGCTATTGAAAAGTAACTTCAAACGACTCTTAAGAAGATCATAAATAACTTTAAAATATTTCAGTGGATTAGAAAGAAATGAAATTAAACACAAAGCTTTTCTTCCATTCTATACGTATGTCAATTATAATAAATCTCAGCTATGTCCAGTTCATTGTCAGAATGAAACAGAAGCCAGTCCTCCATCGGATTTTATTGGTTATTCTTGAAATGCAGTAGGAAGGCAACTTCTTTTGTCAGAGGGAAATCAATAACAACGATGAGTCACTCACCTACACAACTATCACTACGATAGAGTAGACTGTATTAATTGCAATGGAATTAAAGTAAAGTGTATATGCCTGAATTGTAGTCGAGGCATCTTTCTTAAAGAGTACTCGAATGTGAGAACACAACATTCAACTCTTTATTCTTTTGTTAATTGTGGAGAGTATATAAAAATTACGAGCCACAAATATTATAGTAATCGACAAATGAAGACATTATTCTAACGGTTTTGTCATACGATTATTGACGCTTTTAGTATACATTACGAAAATATCAAGAAGTACAAGTTGTACAAAAAATTTGAAAGTTACATTAATATGCTATCAATATTCGAATACTTAAAAAACAATTAACAAGGTATTAATAATTAATACATTCCTTATAAAATGCAATAAATTAAAACAAAACACATGCATTACAGCATTCATCCTTTGAAAGAAAACAGTTATTTCATTTCGTTTTTGAATTTCGTTTGCAAGATTCTTTATATGAGTTCGTGTGTTGAAGCATATTCTGCTGTGTCTGGAGAGAGTTATTTTCTTTTTGTGCCTTATTATTTAACACTCTCACCGGTAAAATTTCCACTTATTTCTTATTTTTATTTTCCAAAAATTTTCGTTGCGTGTACCAACATTTTCAATAGTTATTTCAATTATACACAGAAAAATTAGTAGAAGTTAATGAAATCTTTTGAAGGCATCAAATATATTCTCGCTACGTCTTTCATCTGCGTCGCCTCAATCAACGTACGTACTTAGCCAATGCATAATCGGTTCATTTATTTTGTCATCATCTACAAACAAAAATGATAGAGTTCCGTTCACGAAATCAACGTTCAAACTGCTGAATAATACCCGCAAAAATGTTACTTAAGGTAATCCTCATTCATCATTTCACTCGGTTGGCTAAGCTGGAATTTGATATTGTAGGTAAAATGTAGAGAGAAAAAGAAAGCGAAAAACATATATACATATGTACATATAAAAGGTAAAGATGAAGAATTCCACCAAAGAGAAAAGAAGAGAAAACACAAAAAGAGAGAGAGAAAGATAGAGAAAAAACAGAGAAAGAGAGAGAAAGAAAGAGAAAACATAGAGAAAGAGAGAGAGAGAGAAAGAGAATCAGAAAGAGTGCGGTGGGGAGAAAATATCATGCCGGTAACTTGACTGACAATGAAGGGATGAAAAGTAACCATTTTAGAACATGATTTGAATTCGAAAGGCAGAGAAACTAAAAGAATACTGGAAAGCATTCTATGTGAAACTTTAATAATTTTGTTAGTGGGCTTCATTCACATATATAAGCAACGAAAACACCCAAAATATAAACTATACACTGCATAGGGCAACAGAGAACTCACTGAATCGTTCCACTGCGGTCAGCTACCGTACTGAACTGAACCACGTAAAGGAAAAAGATCAATGAACTAAAAATATTTTTTGTCTTTCTTTCGCTCCGTGTCTCTCTCTCCTCTCTCTCTCCTCTCTCTCTCTCTCTCTCTCTCTCTCTCTCTTCTCTCTCTCTCTCTTTCTCTCTCTCTCTCTCTCTCTGTATATGTGTATATGTTTGTACATGTGTGTGTATGTATGGGAGTGTTTATGAGTGCGTGTTGCGTGTGTAATTCGCGGAAGCACGAGTATATTAGTCAAATAGTTTTGCATTAATAGAAGTGAAAGAACAAGTGAAAATTGGAAAAAAAAAAAAAAGAAAAAAAGAAATGGCAACCACACATATGTTGCAAAATAATATCGGCAATCTATATTGACATTGTTTTATACGTCAGATTTGAAGAGAACATAAAAGCAATGCTGATCGAGTCTCCTTGTTTAAAGCTTCACTCTTTTGTTTCGAGTACAGAGAAAGCCTATAATGATAGAAAAAGAAAATAATCACACAAATTATCACTGAATGTGAAAATATACCTCAAAATTCCGATATCAAATCCTTTTAAACCAACTCCTTCAGCGAAACCCAGCAGCGACCCTGCGCCGCGGAGATAAGTTATAATATATTTCTTTACTGCACACAAGGGGTTAAACAAAGATGGGACAAACAAGGAAAGACAAAGGGATTAAGTCGATTACATCGACTCCAGTGCGAAACTGGTACTTTATTTATTGACCCCGAAAGGATGAAAAGCAAAGTCGACCTCGGTGGAATTTGAACTCAGAACGTAACGACAGTCGAAATACTGCTACCCATTTTGCCCGGCGTGCTAACGTTTCTGCCAACTTGCCGCCTTCCGCGGAAATAAGTTCTAATAAGAAATATAATAGACTCAATAGCTTCCTAATTACTTTGTTAAACATAACGAATGTCCACATGTTTAGTTAAAAGTAACATTTTTTTTTACATATTTGCATATCTACATATTTCCCAGCTTCTAATATAAACATAAACTCAGATTGCTCCCAACATCTATGCTTATATCTCCCAACATGGTTTCAGAACACTAAACCTATAGCTTGTAATTTCAAAAACAGAGCTACAATTACAAGCTTATAATAAGATATTCAAGCATCATACATGGATAACATAATGTTAATGATGTAACAGTAAGAATCTATGCACAATGTTACTAAATATGTTGATCAATCATATGCAGTTATGTAGAACAAATTACATGTTCAATTTAATCATAGAGCATAGGTGAATCGGGATATCTTTCCCCGCACCATTTCTTTACAGCAATTATTTCATATTGAAAATATTCAACGGCTTACATTTGATTTTGGCTTCTCATTAATAATTAGTCTCTAATTGCTCCGAATTATTTCATCTTTTTTTTTCTGCAGTTTTTTAATTCTTTTATTGTATGTAATTAGTTTCAATCAATAATATTTCGTGTGAGTTAATTATCTTACACCGTTCTTTCTCCCTTCCATGATGAATTATAAATGATATCCCGATCATTCTTTCATTACGCTGGATTAACCTCGACATTCGCTTTTTATCTCATTCATCCGCCGTGTTGACATTTTCACGGTTTTAGATACATACATACATACATACATACATACAAACAGTAACATTTGATACATACATACATACAGACGTATATATGTTTATGTAAGTGCACATAAATATATCACTATATACATGCATACACATGTTTATCTGTGTTGTGTGTACGTGTGTACAGGCACGAAGAATGTTAAGTAAGATCGTTAAAACAGTATTTATCAATGTGACAGCGTACATGAAGGCCTATAAATTTTTACGTGTGATAATTCTTTGATATTTTTATATGGCGTCAATCTGTAGCTCAAAAGGGATTGTCACTATAATATTTGTTTCCGTGAATGTTTCATTAATTGCGATGATTTATGTAACATGTTTATATAATGGGTATATTGCCGAGGATACAAATACACAGACACCAAGTCGTTAGATAGATAGATTAGATAGATAAACAGATAGATAGATAGATAGATAGATAGATAGATAGATAGATAGATAGATAGATAGATAGATAGATAGAGAGATAGATAGATAGATAGATAGATAGACGCCATTCATATGTTGTTTTAAACTTCACTCTAATTACTCTAACTCGTTATCATATAAATTCCTTCTCTATTAAATTTGGTTGCACGGAAAGAGAATGCTTAGATGTTATTGATATACATTCTTCTTATGAAAGTGATTCTCAACTAACGTAACATCTTCGAATATCGCAACGAAATCCTATATGTTGAGCTTCTTCAGTGATATACACTTGTGAGCGCTTACATATGCAATAAAGATAAATATGTTTTAACAAAGCATTATTGTAGATACTGTTCGAAATATTATACGATTTAATTCTTAAAATTTTTGAAGTTTGTTTCCAAATAACTTCAGTAAAACTTATGTTAGAAGCTGGAAATATCTGTATTATATTATTGAATACTATTTTACTACAGGTAAATGTGTATTAGCGTACTACCCTTCACAGTTGAATGGGTGCGAACTACGCATGCCCCACTAGCACGCCTGATAAGTGAAAACACTAAATGCCTACACAGAAGGTTTAAAAACAACATCTGTCGAAGGTGAATGAGCTTCATCAGAGACAACAGTACTTATATCTCTAAGTATGGTCAGAGCTAGTAGATCTGCAAAAGATTCCATATTACTTTATTCTATAATGAACTGCTTCGTGTTTCTTAAAGAATAACAAAACCAAAGCTGGAATAAAATCGGTGATAAATACATTGTGTGTCACAGCGAGGAAAATGTTTTAAGAAGGACTGGGCTTGATATATAAAATGCAAAACAAAACAAGCAAACGTTATAATTTAGTCTCATCAATAAAACAAAAAAATCAAAGACCTAAGACTTGTACATATAAATACACGAGATCAAAATTTTCAGGAAATGTAGATCTTTCGAGAAGTAAATGTTAAAGAACTGCAAACGAGAAATACCAACAGACTAAATGAACAACAAGCACGGATGTCATCTTTACTTTTTTTCTCCCGTCGCTATCTTATTTTAACGCCTAATTCCAGCTTTGTAGCTGCACTGAGTCATTTACAATTCAGCAGCATTCTTGATGCAGTGTTTCTTTATACTAAATAAAATGTTTGTTTCATTTTTTGACTAAAAAAAAAAACAAGTGACATGGAATTTCTACGTCAAGATTTAACAGCACACATACCTGCCACCTAAGTGTTATCCACATAAACGACATCAAAACTATTATATGTGTCATACACAAACACACTCACACACACACACATATGTATGTATGTATATATAGAGAAACACACACACACAAATGAAGAGTCAAGTGTGAATGCGATATATCTCGACTTTGCAAACGCCTTTAATAAAGTCAACCATGGTATGATATGTCACAAACTGCGCGACTTCAGCAAAGTCGGAAAACTTGGAGAGTGGCTTCACGACTTTCTAAAGGTAGGCGTCAGGCAGTGGTGGCCAATAGAGACATCTCAAAGGGTCACATTTATTTGTAGTGGGTCTCTAAGACACACCTTCAGCTGATCAGATAGCCACCCTCACTATGTATGCAGATGTCACAAAAGTGTCTCGGACAATACAAAACCCTGGAAATATTGCACATCTGCAACAGGAGTTGAACGCAATATACAATCCCAGCATTGCCATCAAAAATCAGGATCAGCATGGTGTGGATGTATGTGTGTTCAAAACAAAACTGGATCTCATCCTGTCAAGGGTTCCAGACGAGCCAACCGCACGGCAAGAAACACAAATGAGGGCATCAGCATCAATTTCCCCCATTCAACAAATGTCACATATCAGAAGTGGTTTCAAACTGTGTTGTAGCACATTCAACGGGAATGCCCAGCACAATTGCTACTTTAAAGCTGAAACAATTTAAAGAATTTAAAGTGTTTGTACGCAAACCTACGCGCGCGCACATATGTATGTATGTATGTATGTATGTATGTATGTATGTATGTATGTATGTATGTATGTATGTATGTATGTATATACATATATATATATGTATTACTCAAAGGAATTCCAACTCTGTCTGTTTTTTTATGTTTTATTTATATTCTTATAATATAGGATATATAATATAGAATATATTAAATGTCTATTCTCATTGAACTAGTATACTTTCTTGCATTTAAGCATTCATCAGGTTCAGATGTGTATAAGTATGCGTGCGTGTGTATACATGGCGGTTATCTCCATTCTCAATATATGAAAATGTGCTTTTTGCTGCAATAATGGTGCTTTAACTGTTATTATGGCAATATTGTTGTTACTTGGCAGTCTCAGTCTAAATTACTAACAACTGAACTTTTTCCTTTTTGGTTTTATGTTGCTAACGACGAAGTCACTATTGTTGAGCTTGTAATTTCAGACGAAACTAGTCTAGTATCGTGATCTAGCTTTGCTGCGAGGCGGTTATCTCCCCTGTCAATATATGAAAATTTGTTTTCTTGTGGCTCTGAGTGGTTTAAAACTTTTATTTCGGGCAATATACATGCTAGACGGAAACCATAATTACTAACAATTGAATTTTTCGTATAGTTGTCTTCGTTATTACACACACACACTCACACACACACACACACAAATGTATATATATATATATATATATATATATATATATATATATATATCCTCCTTTTTTTCCTTTCTTGAGCGTCCAATATCACTATACTTGTTCCATATATATATATATATACATATACATAGATGTCAGTTAGAGGAGTTTAATACATCTAAGATATAATTAAATCTAAAGTCGCTCCTGGTTATTACCTGGGTAGGTACAGTCTTTTGTAAAGTTACACGGTAGCAGGTTGTTCGGTTGGTAGACTGTAGTTTAGTTTATTAAAGAGAAGAAAATGGATATAATAACGAAGGGAAACTCGTCATTTTCGCTGGTATGACTTTAATTTAATTAGATAACCTGCTTCCTCCTCCTTTATTATCTAATTTAATTAAAGGTATACCAGCGAAAACGACGAGCTTCCCTTCGTTATTATATCCATTTTCTTCTCCTATATATATATACATATATATGTATTATAAGTGTTTGCGTGTGTGTGTATGTATGTATGCTTGTATGTATATATAACATGTATGTATGTATACTATTAAACTTTTCTTTCTTTTAGTTTCAGACATTGGATGCAGCTGCGCAGAGATATAGTCTCTACAAGACTTAGTGGATACCGTTGCCCGCAGTTCAGTCTGGCATTCGTTTATTCTACTTACGAAATGGTTAAGTTGCATTCGAGAATAAATGCGTACGAATCCACACAAAGATTGACACTGCTATACACAGCAATCCTGAGACACTCACACATATATACACAGAAATACATACATATACATATATATATATATATATATATATATATATATATAATATATATATTATATATATATATATATATATATATATATATATATTATATATATATATATATACTATATATATATATATTATATATATATATATATATATATATATATACATATATATATATATAATATATATATATATATATATAATATATATATATATATATATACATGCACACAAATACATACATATACATGCATATATATATAATTAAATACAAAATGGGACAAGAACGCAAAACATCCGGACGACTAGTTGATACAAAACGGGACAACAGAACATCCAGATAGACGATACAAAAACAAGGACGGGTCATTCGAATCCTTTTATCTTCAGTCAAGAACCGGATCATCCTCACAATACACACACACACACCACACACACACACATGTACAAACATACAATCGTTCATACACATACATAGATAAAGACATGCCGCAAACACACGCGCACGCATGTACACACACACATACACACATATATAATAAAAATATAAATGTTTTGTTTTGTAACTGATGTGAGACATTCAAGCAGGGAAGTAGAGTTCATAAGCTTCACTATAATGTCGCAAAATTGTATTTAGAATCAGACTGAATATATACTCATTACTAATTATTCTCCTTGCTAATTAATCTTTTAGGTATATATAATGTGTTATCGAATTTCATGCAAAAACTATTTACTACTATGCAAAAATTGCTGCTATGCAAAAGTTACTGCTATGCAAAATTACTGCTGCACAAATATTGTGCATCAGTTATGTTTCGGTCAAGAATATTGAATAAAACTGTGCATAGAATGCATTCAGATTCCTTCAGAAACAATTTTATCAACATCTTGCGAAATAATTAAGCGAACCGAAAAATTTGTATAAGCTTTATACGAAAACTAAACTCGTGTTGGCATTTCCAGAAAATTATTTTCTTACTGAAGGCTTCTAAACAAAGGATCAACTTGCTTGGAGATAATTGTTTGTGAATCACACGATAGTTGTGTAAGAAAACAAAAATTATATGCGCACTACCCATGAAAAAAAAAACAACAACAACAAAGAAAGAAAGAAACGGAAAAAGAAAAAGAAAGAAATTATACATGTTGCGCAGAATAAACAATTACACAAGCGACATTAATAAGACGCCGTTCTAGGTATGACGTAAAATATTAAATGTTTTATTTATTATTCGCACTAGAAAAAATTGCAGCTGTGCGGTGAATATGGAAAATAACGTGAGCATTCTTATTGTACTAAATTAATCGTCTTTTTTTTCTTTTTCATATTTAGAAATTTTATTGTATCTGTGAATGACTAATATTGTATATGTATATTTGAATGACATTATCTGACAAAACGGGCTGTGTTTTACTGAAATGCTGTTATTTGAACACTAAAAATAATGTTTCACCTGACACTATTACAATATCTAAACCACTATGAAACCACTACAAAGCGAGATAGAATTTTTAAAAGGTGTCAAGACCAGTCTGTTGAATCCATTAAACGATTTAAATCCAATGGGATGATATTAAGATGTGTACTTGTAAATATTATGAACGGTTTTCTACTCACAAAATCTGCCTAGTAGTTATTAGTCATCATACGGTAAGAAAGTTTTATGAACTCCTGTGTTTCTCTACCTTAACTCAGAAAATATTATATTGATGTGCATTCATATAATCCCACGAATATCTATCTACCTCTTTATTTGTGTGTGTGTGTTTCTCTCTCTATACATACATACATATATATATGTGTGTGTGTGTGTGTGCGTGTGTGTGTGTATGTGTGTGTTTGAGTGTGTTTTTACGTGTTTGTGTGTGTGTGTGTGTGCATGTATGCGTGTGTGAGTGCAAGTGCATAACATCGTCGGTGCGACCTGTGAATTCCTCAAGAGATTTTGAGCGTTATACACAAAGCTTGACGTGTTAGTTACAGCTGAGAAACGATAGCGATTAAATAGCAAACGAAAAACTCGTAGTTCTGAATCTAGCTGCTCCATATTAGTATAATTTAATAAATTCAGTTTGGTATTACCAAAGATATTAAAGTGTACTTCTTCTGTTGTTACACATATAGCTACTCGATCACAGATACACACTAATACTTCACGGAAGCATATATATATTTATGTGTTTGTGTGTGCGTGTGTGTGTGTGTGTGTATGTATGCATGTGTGAATGTATATGTATATCGAATGGTAGAGAAATGATAGGGTAAATACATATATTAGACCCACAGATACATAGAGATATACGAGCTTAAACACATGCATGTTAATGTACACGTCTATAAACGTATAAAAGTATAGAGCAAACTTTGAAACATATAGCAATGATGCGTGTTTATTTAAAGAGGAGGACATACAACTACCTGTAAACATACTCCTAAGCATACCTATGTACACACAGGTAAACGACTGATACACAAACGCAAACATACATGCATAGTCATATTTGTGAATACATACGCTTGTGTTCATGTGTGTGTGTTTGTGTGTGTGTGTGGGGGTCTATATAAAAATGTGGATATATCTATCCATAATTTAGGGACAAATATAGTTTAACATGATGAATTATCTTGACTGAATATTTACTTTGTATAGTGTCAAAATTCGAATACGGTGTAGTCACGATGAAGTTTATGTGTATGTATGTATGTATGTATGTATGCATGTATGTATGTATGTATGTATGTATGTATGTATGTATGTATGTATGTATGTATGCATGTATGTATGTATGTATGTATGTATGTATGTATGCATGTATGTATGTATGTATACACACACACACATATGTTGGTTAAATAAACGTGTTATCCAAGTTTTAAAATGTTGAGTTATGCTTCTGTTAAATCTGTAACTGATTTTATACGTAATTATACATGAAAACAAACATTAATATACGCCTTGCGTAGACTTGTCTCTCTAATCCTTGCTCTAAACGCAAGGGTATCTTCATGATCTACTTCGTCTCTTCTATATTTTTAGGTCTTTTTGTGGACACCAATTTTCAGGTCTGTTAACAGCTGATTTATTCCAGAAATAAGATCGTGTCTGATTGACCGGAAGAAACAACTAACGGGAAATATCGATCAAGGAAGTATTGGGTTATCCCATAAATAATGTTGTTTTTTTCAGTTGGTTTGAACTAAAAGTCAGAGGGGGATGGGATAAACTACTTGCATCAACTTACTATAAAAGCAGGTAGTAATTTGACCTTATACTTATCATTAGTGAAAGTTTTGAAGAGTGCAGTTCGATTTTAACAGTTATTTTTTTCAAAGCTATAATGGACGCGACAAAGGAACATATTCAGTATATTTTGCTTTATGAAATGAAACAACGCAACGGAAAGTACGAGGAATATTAATGCAGTTTATGGGAGATCGGACAATAAGCGTAAGACAGCGTCATCTGTTGTTTCAGAACTTCTGATCTGGACACTATAGCTGAGAAGACGAGCCGCATGCTGAAAAATCTGTAAAGCTCGATGAGGACATCCTACAAACCCTGGTGGAACAGAATCCCATGGTAACTGCTGAGGAGCTAGCAGAGAATCTTGGACTTGTTCATTCAACCATTCATCGACACCTGCGTGCCATCGGAAATTGGGTCAGTGGGTTCATCACGAGAGTGAATGTGTGCTCTTCTTTGCTGTCACATCTCATAAATGAACCTTTCTTGAACCGAATAGTGACTGGTGACGAGAAATGTTTTCTCTATAAAATTGTCAAGCGCCGAAGAAAGGAGGAACACCGGCACCCGAAGCTACAGAAGTTTTCCACCCATATAAGATGTTGTTATTTGTTTGTGGGATATGAAAGGTTTAGTCCACTTTAAACATTTAAACACAAGCCAAACGATCACAATGGAGTTGTACCGTGAGCAGCTTGAGTGTCTTATGTCAGCGTTACAAGAGAAACGACCATCTTCGGTTTTAAGACGAAAGGTGTTATTCCGTCAGGATAAGGCTCGGCTACATACAGTGAGAATGACATTCGAAACGCTGCAGCAGTTTGAATGGGTTGTCATGTAGACAGGTTTAGAGCTTATCTAGTAGGGGGTTCATTTGTTAGATCGATTCCTACTCCAGTGCTTGAGTGAGTATTGGGGGTGATGTGGGGTGATGGGGTTAGGTCTATCATATGAGGGTTAGGAACTGTTTTTTCTTTGGGTTAAGTAGAGAGATGGATGTCTCACATAGGGATGTATTCAGTTGAATGTTCCTTCTCATAAGGAATGTTCCGGCTCATAAGGGCCAGTTTCCCGGTTTTCTTGGCGTATAGGATTCCCCACCTGGACGAGACGCCAGTCCGTCGCAGGTGAGCTGGAAGAAGCAGGAGAAAAGAGTGAGAGAAAGTTGTGGCGTAAGAGTCAGCAGAAGTTCGCCATTACCTTCTGCCGGAGCCGCGTGGAGCTTAGGTGTTTCGCTCGTAAACACACACATCGCCCGGTCTAAGATTCGAACCCATGATCGCCCGACCGTGAGTCCGCTGCATATATCCGACGTGCTGTAAGACACAGTTGTAGTAGTCAGCATATTGATCGAATAAATCTTGATTAGCAGATAATGAGATCCGGTAGGGCAAGCTTTCTACAATAAAGTTTAGGACGGAGGAGGATTGGAGAAGTTCACGCCGTTGAGGTTTTCTCCTGGTTTGTGGTATTGTAGAAAGCGTGCCCTACCCGATACCCTCATTATCTGCTAATCAAGATTTATTCGATCAATATGCTGAATACTTCAGATATGCCCTACAGAGTGCCAGATATAAGCATTCAACTGAATACATCCCCATGTAGAACATCCCTCTCTCAATTAGCAAAAACAACCCTCATATGACAGGACTAACCCTACCACCCCACATCATCCCTCAATACCTACCCAACTATTGGAGAAGAAATCGACCTAAAAAACGACCCTCTACCATATAACCCCTAATCCTGTCTACACAACAACTCACTAAAACAGACACCAAGGTTTGGTTTTCTAAGTCCAGGGTAACGTCTAAGAAATTAGCAATTTTGACGTTGGTACAGAAAGAGATGCTGAGGTCAACGTTATAAAAAAGCTTCTTTTAATGCTGAATCAGCTACAGTTATGTAGTTCTTGTGTAGTTGCTTGAGTATTAACTCTCGATATTTGTCCAAGGGAACGTTTTATAAATTGCTTGTTTTATCAGCGTGGGTAAGGATTCCGGGGTATTTCTGAAGATTTTTTGATAATCTTATCGATTTTGGTTAGGTAGGTTGGTTGCTTTCCTTTTGGGTTTAAATTTTATGTTTTTGACCATGCTGTCATGGTCTGATTCCAATTTGTCGAGGTGACGATTAGGTAGTGAGTTCTTGCGGGATCTAAATTCGCCGAGTAGGGCTTGGTGGCTTAGGTGATCAGAATTAGTAGTAAAAGTTAGGAGGGGGAACAGAGCTTTCCATCGCATCTGTTTAATCAATTCGTTAGCAGCGGGAAATAATAAGTTTCATACACTCGTTTTTTGTTGGTAAGAGGTATATCCTTACGCGACAAGTTGAATAATCCTTTTCTCCGTTTCCGTGTCTTCCACACTGTTAACGTTCACTTAGAATAGGAACAAGTGATACGTAAATGTAAGATCCAGGGATCGCAGTGTAGGAAGAGAATTAGTTTTGAGCAATCCCTAGTGAATATAAAGAAAAACGGCTTTCAGGAAGAATAGTGGTTTATAGAGGCGGAGTGTTGCAGATGTTTTTTTCTTTATCAAATAATGATGACCTCAAAATTTCTTTTTATATTCCTCGGTAGGCAAACAGGGTTGCCGAGTGTGCGAAAAAGGATACAAGAGTGTGGGAAATCCGGGCTACATATGTTTAATAGTGAGTGGAACCTCAGAAGTGATTAAATCCAAGTGAGGCTTATGCCGCCGGCTTCGCTTCGGGCCAAGGATATCTTGATTAGATTAAAACGTACATTGTTGCAAGGAGGTATATGTTGACGCAATGATTCAATCGAAAGGTGGGAAGGACACAGAATATGAGGGGCATATAAATGCGGGGTGAAATAAGTAAGAGAAAAAGGGAAGAAAGTAAAGAAGGAGCAACAAATAAATAACACGAAATAAAAAAAAATGTAGGGGAGTGATGGAAGGAAAAGTGGACGGATCGGTGATAGATAACATAGTAGCTCTAGCTTAATCAAAAAGTTCAGTTGTGGGATTGGCATTTGAAGGGAAGAGAAATTTGAGGGTAGAGGGTTGGGAAATGTTTTTGGTCGTGGGGGTCAAAAGTA
>NC_042997.1:123984724-124009724 GCF_006345805.1 Octopus sinensis | reverse complement strand
TGGTTGAATTGCTTGACAGAAGTGCAACAAAATGTTGCTGCATTCCTAACTGATGTCATCCAAATTCCAGAGCAAATACCCATCTAGCTGACCGAAGGAACAACATACATCCTACTAAAAAACTGAAGGCACGAAAAATCCAAAGAACTACCGACCAATAACATGTCTCAACATCACCCAGAAGATCCTCACTTAAATACTGACTGAAAGAATATACACTTTCTTACAACAGCACTCTATCCTTCCATACGCTCAAAAAGGCTGTAAAAGGAATCGTTATAGGTGCAAAGATCAATTATTCGTAGATAAAATGATTGTAGAGAATTGTCGGACCAAGAAGCACCTGAGAATTGCATGGATAGACCACAGGAAAGCGTTTGATTGGCTACTCAAGGCACTTGAGATATATGAGATTTCTCCTGTCGTCTCCAAGTTCTTACACGGTAGCAAGGCCAAGATGGAATACAGGTCTCCTTCTAAACCATAGTAATGGGATGAGCCAACATCAAACGAGGCATCTTTCAAGGTAACTCCCTCTTCTCATTACTCTTTTGCATGGCACTGATCCCAATGTCAAAGCAATTGAGTAATACCAGGTATGGATTCAAAGTGTATAATATTATAGTAAACCCTCTGTTATATATGGACGTTTAGAAGCTGTCTGCTAGAAATGACGAAAAGCTAGTAGGGCTGTTAAACTACTGTTAAAGAGTTCAGCAATGACATCAGGATGGATTTTGGCATTGATAAGTCTGCTAAAGCAACTTTTCTAAGAGGCAAGCTCAATCAAACAGCGTCAATTAAATTAGATACCAACACTACCATCAAGGAGATTGATCCACAAGAAAGCTATAAATACCTGGGAATAAACGATGGTGGTATTCAACATGCTACTATGAAGGAAAGAATGCGAAAGGAGTATTACAGAAGAATATGACTTATATTAGGTCATCAAATATGAAATTTGTAGAAAAGAAAGAAAAGTTTGCTAATGTTTTATAACTACAGGAAATAGTTTTATTCATCAAAGTATGCGCCCATATTGTCAATACACTTTTGCCATTTCAACGGTATCTTGCCCAGCACGGAACTGTAAAAGCCTGGCAATCTAGAGTCAATAAAATCTTAGAAAACCTGTTTTACAGCCATGTTGGAATTAAATATTTTTCCTATCTAAAAGTTATCCAAATTCTAGAAGAAGTGGTTGTCAGTAAGGGCAAATCATGTGAGTATGGTAGATGATGGAGAAATTCCAACACCAACTCCTGTAGTTTCGCCGATGTCAATTTTGTGATGTGTGGTCTGGTGTTGTCTTGCAATAAAATAAGAGTGGACAACAATAAAATCTGTTGCCTAATTTAGGCTGTTTTTTTTTTGTAAATTTCTGTGTTATTTATTCCAGTTGGCTGCAGTACACTTCGGTCACGATTGATGAGCCAAGTTTAATGAAATCAAAATGGAATATATCTGCACCAGGCCATCAAACACACATCATCAGCTTCTTTTGATGAATTTTGCTTTTTGAACTGTGCTTTGGTGGCTCGTTTTGTCCAACCATTGTGCTGAACGTTTACGATTGTTGTATTGTATCCATTTCTCATCACATGTTACAATTCGATTAATAAATGATTTGCTTCATTTTTGTACCGAGAAAGTAGCATAATGCAGGCTTCCAAACGTTTCTGCTTCTGATTTTCGTTGAGTTCATGTGGAACCCACTTATCCAACTTTTTCACTTTACTGATTTGAAGTAGGTGAGTCAATATTGTTTGCTGTTTAACACCAAGCAACAGAGATAATTCACTGGAACTTTGCGATGGATCTGACTCGACGGTGGTTTACAGTTCATCATTATCCACCATTGTTTCTGCTCGACCGCGTTGCTCATTTGTGAGATCAAAGTTACCACAACGAAATTTTGCAAACCAATTTGATACTGTCTGCTGTGTAATAAACATTAGAATGGAATGCTCCATTAATATTCCGAGCAATTTGTGATGCTGAATTTCCAAGAAAGAACTCATATTTCAAAACTCTACGTGTTTCCGACTTATTTATATCTAATCAAAAATAGGAAAAACGATTCATAAATACTTTATGAAGCGCAAAATGAGATATAATAAAAAAAAAGTAGATATGTCAGCTTGTAACAAAAAATAAAGATTTTCAAAATATAATAATGGCGAAAAAGGTGCAGCTGTCAAAGTTTACCATATACCCTACTACAAATTTCATACTGACTAAAGATCGAACTCAACTCCAAAAATCGTATTGAATCCATTAACAGTCTAGCACTTCCAGCAGTCCAATACGGTTTTAAGATCATTAGCTGAAATCTTATAGAACTCTAACGCCTGGAAAGGAAAACAAGAAAACTACTAACATCTAAGAACAGGTACCACCCAAAAGCAGACGCTGATCTTCTGTACCTCCATAGACGTAATGGGTAACAGGAATGATGCAGGTAGAACTGTACTATAAGACCTCCACAATAATAATTAAAAAGTACTTATCTAGTACTGAGAACTGGATACTGGGGCTTGTGCGCAAACACGAGAGCAGCAAAATGTCACATAATATTGTCAAGGATGTTTACAAATTCGCAAGGGAACTTGGCATTAACCCTGAATTAGATGGAGAATCTGAAACCAATGCCACGGAGAAATCAAAACGTATCAAACAGACTACAAAGAAGAATTGGTAGAGTGAAATTGAGCAGTGGTGGAGTCAGAAGCCCCTGCATGAACAATATATACTTTGAAGCCGAAATGCTGATATAGACTAAGCAACCACTTATCAGTTGCTGAGAAGCTCAGGACTGAAATCAGAGACAGACGGTTTCATGCTGGCGACACAAGATCAACGCTTGCTTACCAAAAACTACCAGTCTAACGTTCTTCAGAACGGTTCCGACCCTAAATGCAGAATCCGCGATAGACTTGATGAAACAACAGGCCATCTCGCCACGAGATACCTTGTGCTGACACCAAACGAATACAAAATCGCCACAATAGGGTAGAACAGTATTTACATTGGAAAATATGTAAACACCATAAATCAACTCTCCTGCTTACTGGTATGGACGTTATCCTGAGCCAGCCTTTGAAGATAAAAATGCCACTATCCTCTGGGATTTTCCAGTCAACATCCACAGAAAGATCCAGGCTAATCGACCAGACATAGTCATTAAGGACTGGGGAGAAAATACTTGTAGACTAAAAGATGTAAGTGTTCTGACTGATCAAAGTATATCTGTAAAGGGATTTGGCAAACTAAGTAAATATTGACAACCGATGCTGGTGTGTTTACGTCCCTGTAACTTAGCGGTTCGGCAAAAATGTCTGATTGAATAAGTACTAGTCTTACAAAGAATAAGTCCTGAAACAAATGAAAAGAGTAAAAGAGTAAAGAGTATAAGGACCTGGAAACTGAAATACAAAAGATGTGGCATCTTAAAGCGAGAACGGTAGGTATGATAAGAAACTTTTAATTATATACCAAGAGAACCATATCTCAGAGAAATCCAAAAGATTGCGCTGACAAGTACTGCCCACATCCTTAGAAAAGCCCTATCAATTTAAATGTGTTGTATTATGTGAAAATATTTCGCTACTGCTTCTGCCAATTCTCCTACCCAAACTTTCAGTCATATTGTAGCATTTCTTATTCTTCATTCGCCTTAGGACACTGGGTTTGAATCGGGGAGTAATAGTGACAAACATGCAGACTAAAAGTGAATAATAATAATAGTAATAATAACAACAACAACAACAACAACAACAACAACAATAATAATAAGTAAAAGCGAAGTTGCTTACTTTTCGACCCATCATGCTTATTTGATTCCGGGATCGTAAAGAGAGAATGGGAAAAAAATGCAATCTTCGAAAATTGGAAATTGGAGTAATTTGGAGCATGCGTACGTTAAATATCGTGCCTATAACAATTGGTGTGATGGGTATAGTAAGTCAAGCTATAAAGTAATTACTGACGGATATTGAAATAGAATGCTCGATAGAGCTCCTACAGAGATTTTGTCACTTAGGGTCAGCAAGGATTATGAGGAGAGCACTTGGAAAATTCCTGAAAACTTGTGGATACCTAAGGTTACAGGTAGTAATCCGTTATCCACATAATTCATACCAGGAATAAGACCAAACCAGGAAACAAATAAAACTACTACTACTACTACTACTACTACTACTACTAAAACTACTACTACTACTACTACTACTACTACTACTACTACTACAACAACAACGCATAATAATAATAATAATAATAATAATAATAATAATCATAATAATAATAATAAAATAATAATAATAATAATAATAATAATATAATAATAATAATAATAATAATAATAATAATAACAATAATAATATTAATAATAATAATAATAATAATAATAATAATAATAATAATAATAATAATAATAATAATAATAATAATAATAATAATAATAATTTGTAGTAGAAAATAAGAGAAGCCTTATATAGAATAGCATGAAATGCTGGAGAATGGAATTGACAGCAGGGAAGCAAGTATTAAGAGAGGGGGAAATCAAGAGAGAAATCTTCCAGCGGGACAGTGTGACCCCACTGACAATCGTGATGGGTATGATTCCATTGAGTGAAATGCTACAGAAAACAAATCAGGGAAGTTGTAAGGGAAAACTGAACCTCTTGCTATTCGAGGCAGCACTAGTCCAGTCTGTAAAGATTTTCTCCAATGATATTAAGATGGAGTTTGGACTCTCAGAATGCGCTACGATGGTGGTGAGATGAAGAAAGCTTGCCAGGACAGAAAGCATATGGTTGCCAAGTGGTGAAATGATGAAGGCGTTTCAACCTCAATAATTGAGACAGATGGAATCAAGCACAGCAACATGAAAGAAAAGACCAAACGAGTAGATAAAGAGAGGATCCTGGCTATATTCAACTTAACTAGCCTCTATACAAGTAATCCCTATCAATAAGGATTACAGCCAGCGGAATTCTGGATAGACAAATACACATAAAGAATTCAAGAGAGATTCACACCAAAACTTGAAAGATTATAATGGTACTAGAAAACAACTATTTCGTTTTAAATAGATAAAACTACCTAGGAATACAAAGCAGGGCAATGAGGAAGACAGTGGCACTGATGTCCGGATTCCTCGAAGAATATATCAGTATCCTCTCTGGAATTACTTTTCATGAATATTTTCAATGATATTTAATAAGAAACGGAACAATATTGTTGCATGCATGTCTCAGATTTTAGAACGAAATTAAGGAGCGTCTTACAATATTCCCCCAAGTAGTAAATAGCATTCATGAAACAATCCAATTCACTTTGGAATTGATTGAATGGATATATCCTTTCCTTAAAATATCGATAATTGAAGAAAAGGAGACAGCTGTAACCTATCAGTTCTGGAAGGTCACTGACACACACCAATATTATCTTGCAATGCATCACACGTATAAGAGGAACATGTCATTCAATATGGCAAAACGTACAGGGTCAATAGTTACAGAAACAACGAAACGATAGAAATTATTAGTACAGCTAAATATTTTCACTGAGAAACAAAATACTCACAGAAGTTAATGCCACAAACATAGCAAACGAAACCCTAATCTGTCCAATAGAGAAGAATCCACAAGATGAGAAAAAAAAACAAATATAAGTATACCTTCTGTTATCACCCATAAATGTTGAAACACAACATCCTGCAATCGACCGAACGATAACTTCCAGTTATAAGATCATCAGACCTCAGGCAAATAATTAAAGCATCACAAATTATTAAGAGTTGAAGGCAGCCACCAAAGTTAAAAAGACTTTGAATAAAGGCAACATTCAAATGAGAAAGTGAAATAACACAGATAACACACCGTGGACTCACGCGTTGTAAGACGTATGAAATAATTTAACAAGGAAGAAGTAAGAGAATGCAAAAAAATTGAAGATAGATGCAAACATGAATTGCGATACAAATCTCATCCACTATATCTCATACCTACACTGCAACGAGAATTACATCGGAGGAATAGGAAAAAAGCTAACCAGCCGTGTGCATTCAGCAAATTAAAGTTTCAACTGTTTGATATGTTAAATGTGGTGAATATTTCATAATTGTCTCAAACAGACATTTCTAAATATTCCCTTCTTGCAAAATAAAAAAAAATATGTGTAAAAAAACACAAAGCAAAAAAGCACATGAAAGTGCTCGACTACGAAAAGTGAATGATAACCTATTAATATAAACAATTTCCTCTATAGGTATTAACCCAGAACACGTGTATTTGAATTGCTGTGGGAAACGCTTGCACATAAAATTCTTTGGAAAAGGTTCGTGAAATTCTGTTTCAAAAACAATATTAAAAAAAAATAGTTACTGATATTCTTTAAATATTGTATCAAGATATCAAAATAATTATAGATTCTAGAAAACCATAAAGAACCTGCAATGCTCATGATTTAATATATCAGAGGGCAACCGCGTTTGTAAATTTCTTTTATTGCATGATGCGGTAAATTTCTCCTTCATCAATTCAAGATTTATACTTATTCATCGACCCTGAAGAGATGAAAGGAAATATAGATCAGAAATTCCTTTGAACGTTTGAATATAAAATAACATAATTTGTTAGGAGAGGACAATTATTATGTCACACTGCTAGTTATGTAATACATCTTCTGGGAGTGTGATTTTATGAAAATGTGTTAAAATTATGGCGAAAATCAGTTTTGTTGCACCTCTAAAATATCAAAATTCAAAAATAATTTCTCATCTTATGCAGTTACACGTGCTGAACCAAAGTTTTTATTCAATGGATGCACGCGCATCATATATATATTAACAATTTCCCAATATATTTATTCAATCCAAACTGAAATCGAATTGAAAACGTTATGTTGAAGTTTTCAGACAGAATAACCGGATCGTTTTCGTAAAAACGTAGCAACACAAATATTACAGACGTAAAGATTATGTCGGAATGTAGCCTTGACTAAAGGCGGTACTCCAGCATGCCCAGTCACATGACAGAACCAAGTAAAAGAGTAAAAGAGTATATATATATATATATATATATATATATAAATACTCTTTATATCCTTGGGCACCATCTGTTATTTCCTATTTGCATACACTTAGAAAGTACGAAAAATTGCTTAGATTTCCTTCAAACATTTCTGTTACATTTATTCAAACTCCTATGGATCCCTCTCAAACAATGACTTTGATACTTCCCCACTACTCATGCTCATAATGAGAGATCTAAATATTGTCAGCCACTAAGGGACATGCTTAGTGACTTAGCGCTGGCTGCCCAATTGTGATCCAGTCCTTGATTTCAGAATGCAATAACGCAAGTAGGATACGCCTTTGCATCCTGTGTATTATTCTTCACATCCATTAAGATGTTCGTCACGCTCTATCGTTCGAGTCCATGCACTATCTCTGGTATATTCTTGGGGAAGATATGAATATATTATATTTCATGTGTACATTATATCATGTCATATTATATATATTATATTATATCATATTATTTTACATTATATTGTACGAGGGGCGTTCAATAAGTAATGCCTCTGACCCACTTGCCGTTGTTTGATCTAGCTGAAATTTATTTTGCATGTGCAATTATTTATATCTCTATAGATCAAGTGGCAAATTACAGCTCCGAACTAATTGTCGTATCCGATTTACAGGTGTTTGAAATGATTCAAGTGGGAAATGGAGCCTGTTGAGTGTCGAGCAGTGATCCGGTTTTTGTATTTGAAATGACGCACACCACAGGAGACTTTTGATGAAATGAAAGTAACTTATGGTGATGATGCGCCATCATATGACCTTGTAAAACGCTGGCATCCTGAATTCAAACATGGTCGGAACTCTGTGGAAACAGCTCCCAGATCTGGTCGCACCCCTTCTGCCATTGATGAGGCATCTGTCCGTCAAGTTGAGGCTGCTATTTTGAAAGATCAACGCATAACTATTCGCCAAATAGCCCATGAGGTCAAGATTAGTACCTGGTCTGTGGAAACTATCATTCATGACCATTTGCATATGCAAAAGGTGTCTGCCAGATGAATTCCCAGGTTGCTCACACTTTTCCAGAAGCAAGAACGCGTCGAGTGCACGAGGATGAATTTGGAGATGTGCCAAGAAGATGAGTCAAAATTTTTCAAAAGACTGATTACACAGGATGAGACCTGGGTCCATCACTATGATCCAGAGACCAAATCCCAGTCAATGCAGTGGAAGCACCATGACTTACCTCCTCCAAAGAAAGCAAGGGTGCAGCCATCCGCTGGCAAGGTCATGCTCACTGTCTTCTGGGACCAGGACGGAGTAGTGATGACAGATTTCCTGGCAAAGGGTACCACAATTACAGGAGCCTATCATGCTTCACTTTTGAGGAAATTAAGAGAAGCTATCACAACCAAGAGGCGGGGCAAGATCAGCAAAGGCATCCTCCTCTTGCAGGACAACGCTCCGGTCCACAACTCGCTTGTCGCCAGATCAGAAGCACAGGCGTATGGCTATGAACTCCTCCCCATCCCCCCTACTTTCCTGACCTTGCATCCTCTGATTTTCACCTCTTCCCAGCCATGAAGATGTTTTTGAAAAGAAAGCGTTTCCCAGATGATGCAGCCTTGATTTCTGAAGTCACGAAAACAGTCTCCAGAGCTGCATCAAACAATGGGAGAAATGCGTAACTCTGGGTTGTTCCTATGTAGAAAAAGACTAAGAACTGTGCCAAGTTTTGTTGCTCTACTGCTATGGGAAGTGGATCAGGGGCATTACTTATTGAACGCCCCTCGTAGTATAGGTGTATCATATAGGTATATTACGTTCTGTAACATATTTTTTCTTGTACGTATCGTTTACCACGTAAATCCAAGCAGAGTTGCTGAAGCAGATATATCGTTATATCGTCGAGAGTCATCAATACAATTTTTGAGAGCGAGATTCACTATGCTTAAAAAGCTATCTACCTTTTCCCTTAAACTTCTTGAAACGTGAAACCTGAAATATTGAAACACTTCAAAGGAATACGGCGCGCATTTTCTTCTGATGTCCTCATAATATGCTAATATCCTGTTTGTGGAGCTTTCAAGTGGTAGTACTTGTATTTGCAAGTTATTTTCAAATACTACACACACATGTGAGTATGATACATGATGTATGTATGTATGTATGTATGTATGTATGTATGTATGTATGTATGTATGTATGTATGTATGTATGTATGTATGTATGTATGTATGTACGTATGTATATACGTAAAGGAGTTGTGATTTCCGTTCCAATTCATATCTCAACATGGTAAACAGTAGGATGCTTACTTAAAAACTTTATAATTTCTATTATTGCTATACATCCAGAAGTTTCTTGCACTCTTTACTTAAATCGTTTTCATTACTTAGAAGCATGCGTTATTCGTCAGAGAAAACTAATAACACTCTGACGAATCTAACTTCCCATGTTAATGAGATGCATTATCAAGCGTTTCTACTAAACATAAATAAGTTTGATACGTTAATAGAAATAGCTTCAGTAAACTATAGATTATATATGAAACAATATCTTGGGAAAATGGCATGATTGTGCTGTCTTTAAATATTTCAGGTTTCACGTAACAAAAGGTACAATCATTTTCCTCTGGGGAAACTTAGATAGTTTTTTATGTATGATGACTCTCGGTGCTTAAACATGATATTGATGAAATATCACTAGCCCAAATGGAAGATGACTCGTTTACTAACTCAATGATTTACTGATAGAACTCCTGGAATCATATCTGAAATAACATTTTATTATGTAGGACAATGCAAATCTGCAGCGTACACCTAAACTATTACAAAGACATGCCATGTTTTTCCTGAAAACTCATTTATTTTGCAAATTCACTCAACACGAATACGAATATATGTTGATATTCATTTGTGGCGTCTGAATACATAGCATGAGATTAATCGGTATAATAGTTGTCGCAAAATTATGATGTAATTTTCAGAATGCATATTTAATGCCCCTCAGTGTCTAAGAATGAATTTTCCATTGTTAAATCTTGCGAAGAATCTTTTAAGGAAAAGGAATACGTTTCGTTTGTTTGCTGCCACACTTTATTAAGTTATATGTCTCCTTGAAAACTATCT
Source organism: Octopus sinensis (assembly GCF_006345805.1). NCBI lineage: Eukaryota > Metazoa > Mollusca > Cephalopoda > Octopoda > Octopodidae > Octopus > Octopus sinensis. The sequence continues at coordinate 123,999,557 of NC_042997.1, read as the reverse complement.
TCGCATGAGTGATCAACAGAATTAGTAGGTGCTCATTGCAAATAGTCAGTGTTAAAAAAGAAACATTTTAGCAGGATATTAAAATGCTTGAAAGAGAGAGTAGCAGCTTCATTTAATGAATACCGAAATAAGATTACTTAATTTCGTAAGAATATAGAGAGAATTCTTAATGCCCGGTCTGAAGCTCCGACTGTATTGTTCTAAATATTAATCATACGTTACTCAAGAACTTCTGTTCTTCGACAATCGCTGCAGTAATAAATTATGAAGCATATATTCTATAAACTTTGCTACAATTGCATTTTGTCATTTCCTGCAACATGTAATATATATATACATAGCTATATATGTCACAAGCTATATATGCTGACTGGACTGAAATTAAGAAGTGATTATCAATGTCTTCAGTTTCTTCTTTCAGGATTAAATAGTAAATAAATAAAGTAAAACATTTTGTTGTATGCAATTTCGAATCGTCTGCAACTAATGATGAAACGATTATTTTACTTAGATAAGCCATTTATGAATATTTAATATTTGGAAATATAAAAGCGAAACATATTCAATTATAGGAAACTACCCATTGCAACGTATGCAGGTATGAAATCTCAGACACAGGAATGCGTGATATCATACTATATAATTATGTGCGCGCGCATACTCACTCACACACAGAGAGGCGCATTCACATACACACGCATACTCACACACACATACACGCACACCATCCACAGAGAGAGGTGCGCGCGTATGCATATATGCAGACAGACAGACACACATATTTATGAATACCCACACAAATATCTGTTATATATATACATATAGTGCAGTAAAATTACGTAAGTAAATATATGTATTACATTGAATGTGAAGTTTTGGTACGTACTTCATGAATGCCCAACTTAAAGCTTTTTGTGTATAATATTTGGGTCATTTATGTGCAGTTTGAATGTTAAAGGGTAAAAGTATATCTTACTTAGAGCTGGCTGACCAATTGTGATTCAATCCTTGATTTCAGAATGCAATAACGCAAGATGGGACACGCCTTTGCATCCTGTGTATTATTCTTCACATCCATCGAGATGTTCGTCACGCTCTATCGTTTGAGTCCAAGCAATATCTCTGGTATATTCTTGGGGAAGATTTGAATATATTATATTTCATGTGTACATTATATAATGTCATATTATATATATTATATCATATTATTTTACAATATATTATAGTATAGGTATATCATATAGGTATATTACCTTGTGTAACATATTTTCCTTGTCCTTTGTCAGTAAGTTAGATTCAACGCTGAGTTGCTGACGCAGATGTATCGCTATATCGTCGAGAGGCATCAATATAATTTTTAAGGAGCCAGATTCACTACACTTAAAAAGCTGTTTCCCAGGCGAAGTTACACAAACTTCTTGAAACGTGAAACCTGAAATATTGAAACACATCAAAGCAATACGGCGTGCATTCTCTTCTGATGTCCTCGTAATCTGCTAATATTCTGTATGTGGAGCTTTCAAGTGGGAGTACTTGTATCTGCAAGTTATTTGCAAATACTACGCACACATGTGAGTATGATACATGATGTATGTATGCATATATGTATGCATGTACACGCAGGAGTTGTGATTTCTGTTCCAATTCATATATCAACATGGTAATCAGTAGGATGCTTACTTTAAAACTTCATAATTTCTATTATTGCTATACATCCAGAAGTTTCTTGCACTCTTTACTTAAATCGTTTTCCTTATGTCGATGCATGCGTTATTCGTCAGAGCAAACTAATAACATATATTTTAGTTTACAAATATCACTTACATCTTAAATTTAATTGAGGTCAATCTAACAACGTCCTATTCTAAGCTTATTTCTCTGTAGGTTTCTTTTGAAAATATCCATTTTCCTGAAATTTCTGCTTAGATTTGCGTGGTAAACGATACGTACTCTGACTAATCTGACTTCCCATGTTAATGGGATGCATTATCAAGCGTTTCTGCTAAGCATAAAATATTCTGATAGGTTGGTAGAAATAGCTTCAGTAAAATATAGGTTATATTTGAAACAATATCTTGGGAAAAATGGAGTAAGTGTTCCATGTAATATTGAAAAGGCAAGCTTGCCCATATTATCTTCAATCTCACACCAGTATCAACAAATATATTTTAAGATCATATTACATTACATTTTCATTTGTTCTATGGCTGTGGCTCTGAATGTTGGGAAAATAATCCAGTTTGTCATATAACATTGAGAAGCGGCAGATGAACAGTGCAACAGAAAAAAGCATCGTTAATAAATGACGTAAACTTATATGCGGAAACGGATACAATACTTCAGTAAAGTCGTATATTAATTAATTTCAACTATAGAAGTATTTTCATATTCAAATGAGTTCTAAGCAGTTCTGAAAGTTTGTGCAGTTGGAAGAAATGTTTCCTTAATTATTTAAAAACATGAAATTTAAGTGGTTGCGATGTATATTATAAACAACAACAAATCATCAATGCACCGATGCATTTAAAAAGCACTAAAGTGTCATGAACTTTAACTTTGGTGGGTTTTATTTGCGAATCATTTCTAGGAATTACATTGAAAAATTACTGCGTCAAGTTATTTAATATCATACGACTTATAGTAGTACTGTGAATACGTTTTTGAAGATTGGTTACCATTATATCAACATTTCAGTATTTAAAAATATGGCATAGCATATTTGAAAATTTTCGGAGAGGATTTGCTCATATCATATTACTTTGATAACCTTGATAGGTTTCAGCCAGTATAGGCCCGGGCCATGTCTAACTTAATAACACTATGTCGAAAACGCAATTGTAATAAATGTTTTCTTAATATGTTTTGAAAATTCAGAAACTTCAAGAAAACGAGAGACGCTTTCTTTGTAACAGGTAAATTCGAAGTATATAAAACTACGAATAATAACGTGTAAGAATTGATTAAAAAAAAGTGCATTCGTCTATAAAATTGTTTTTCTAACTCAATATTTACTCGCTATTATGTTTTACAACAGTTAAGGGAGAATTATGTATAGAATTATTTGAGAATATCACAAGACTGTTTTTTATGTAATTTATGAACGAGTTTTACAGACTGACCAAAATTTATTGATACATATGACTGAAGAACAGAGGATTGTAGCATTCGCAATTTTGGCGTATCCACCAGCAAAATTTGACAACCGCTGTTGATGTGTTTACGTCCCTATAACTTAGCGGCTCTGCAAAAGAGACCGATAGGATAGGTCTAAAAATAAATCCTCGGGCAGATTTGTTCGATTTGTTCTCGGGTAGATTTATTATGCCCACATAGCATAATAAGCTAAAAATGGGATGATAGGATGAGGGAAAAAAGCGAGAATAGGGGAGAAAGAAGTAGATATCAGTGGAAGAAGACTGAAAAGCATGAAGACGAAAAAGGGAACAGAAAGAAGGAAATGGGTGTGAGGATTAGATTTATATTCCCTTTGACTGCAAAATAAAACGCTGAAATATAAGGTATAGAGTCTATGGTACAACGATTCAATCCGGAGAAGGTGGCGCCTTCCAGTTTGTCAACAAGGACTTAGTCAAATGCTTTCAACAGGTGAAAATTCAGAACTAGCAGCGAGTAAGTGTTCTTAGATCTGAAAAGGACATAAACTCTTTCAGCTACCCATAGCTTACATTTTTATTTTTGGTACGCTAACATATATTGTGGATTGTTCGATTATTTTCGACTTTATTTTATGAGGTGTGGCGTTCGAATTCAATCTCCATACGTGGCTAGCCAACTTAGTAGATTTACTTTTCTCCTTGTGTTGGAAATAAGCTATATAATTAACATAGCGATTTTCAATTCGTCTTCACATAGTCCGATATAGCTGTTTTTATCAGTTGTTTTATCATCTAGCGTTGCTGTAACTTCTGCCCCATATATGACGGATTTAATCAAAGATTCCTGGTCGAGTGGACTGGTTCCTGAGTCTTAGCGATTTCAACTGGGAGTGGGCTTTAGATTTTGTTCTCGTGCAATGATACTTCTCATATTTCACTGAGTACCTGTTAATTTTTTTCGTGTACCAGCGATTTTCTAGAAAATGTTTGTCTCGGAGAGATAGGAATGTTTAACCTATGTTAGAGAGGAGGTAGAGATAAATAGATAGAGAGAAAGAGAAAAAGAGAGAGAGAAAGATATTAAACAGGTATGATCAAGATATTATCTAAGCAGAAATCACTTCGTAGCACTTAAATGATTTGAACTAACACTCCGAAACTTTTACCGAGGATCAAATCTGAAAGGTAAAATGAGGCTCTAAGAGGAATCCATATGAGGTAAGCCGATATGAAGATAGTGGTGTAAGTATACAAATATAATCGTTTGGATTTGATATGCAACGTATATTCACTGGTATACTTGTAAGAAAGGCTGAAAACTTCACATGATACATATCCCCTCTTACAGTCACATTATTCTCATTATTTTAAATTTTCCCCATCTTTTCTTCATTATTCTTCACTAAAGCCACTAAGCACTACCTACTCCTGTCTTCACTATCAACCTATCCATCCCTCACTTTCTATTTGCATTTTTACATGCCTCAGCACTCTCTCTTCGCCGCCAACTCCCAATCATTCTTCGAAATTCACCTTTTATCACACCACTAGCATCTATAACGTGACCTTTGCTTCACCTTAATACTCACCACTCCATTTTCTCAGTATCTCAATTTCCCGTGGTTCTTAGTCCTACAATCCCTAAATTTTAATATCTATTCACAGACCCAACAACAACGACCACCCATCAAATAGAACCCGTCTCACCTATCCCAGTCAGCTCCCAACTCTCCGCTTCTACCACTACTCTCAATGCTTTGATCATTCACCTTCTCCATCTTCCTGAACTGATTCGCGTATCTCTTCTTGCCTTCCATTGTTTCAATAGGCGCCGCACTAACATCGACTTACCTACTTTCTTCTCTCTACTACTGCTTGCCTTCCACTTCACCCATTCAACCTTTAACTTTCCTTGCATTATCCACATTATGAAATAACTGTAAAACCCTAGAGACAACTGTCAAACTTGTACACAATATTATCTCCCCTTTAATTTTCTGCGACTTTATATTCAGTGTAAGTTTGCTCTGTTAATACATAAATATCTATATGATTATACTTGAATATTCATCGTCTGAAAATTTTCGGTCTTTGCTTACTATGAATTTACATGTATATATGTATATATACATATATGTGTGTGTGTATGTGTTTGTGTATATATATGTATATATGCATATATACATATATGTGTGTGTGTATGTGTTTGTGTATGTTTGTGTATATATATATACATATATATATGTGTGTATATGTGTATGTTTGTATATATATATATATATATATATATAATATATATATATATATATAGGTATATTAAATCTCTGAGCGAGTGCTAAACAGTAACACTATGGAATCGTAAATTATATTTGCCAACGAAATGACACGGTCCCATAGTTGACGATATTACTGCTGGTTTTTTTTTTGCCATAGCATTTTGCGAGTGGAATGAGTTTTCATCAGTAGCTGGTGATTATCACACGCTGAAGACGGGTAACTGCTCAGAAACCCGGGTCTGTGTGTATCACGTAAGGTTAGAGATGGGAGCGATGAACTTCCCCTCGCAAATACTAATCGGACTCAGACAGTGTGTCGTTAACCAGCTGGAGGAGATATCTTTCTGTGGCTACAAACAACAGTAACATCGTCCTCTATGTGTCCGCCACATTTAATTAGCAAATATATTTTACAATTCCGTACTGTTACTCTTTACCTCTCACTCAGAGATTTAGTATTGTTTATTTTTCCTTTTTCGTGATGAGTGACAGTTTCTCGCTGGAAGAAAGCATATAGTATTTTGTGAATGGAATGAGTTTTCATCACTAACTGGTGATTATCTCGCATTGAAGACGGGTAACTACACAGAAACACGGGTCTGTGTGTATCACGTAATGCTAGAGTTGGGAGCGATGCCCTCCCCCTCGCAAGTACTAATGGGACATAGACAGTTTGTCGTTAGCCAGCTTGAGGTGGCTTCCTGGGGTTAAAAACAACAATAACATCGTCTTCTATGGATCCGCCACATTTAGTTGGCAAATATATTTTACGATATATATATATATATACACGTGTGTACGCGGAAGCATGCCCATGTTTTGTACTTGTGTAAAGATAACAAATGAAATCTGTAAATTCCCTATGAATGATACTCCTAAAGGGAGATAATTCATAACAGAACATTTCGAAAATATGTCAACTTCATCACTATATTAATAGAAATCAAAAATTCAATATCAGATTATGCGCTTATAATTCTTGAAATGCATGCTCCAGCATGGACACTGTCTTTCACATGAATCATATAAAAAATATCATCGGAATAACATAAATATATGTGATTTGAATATATTTTTCTGTATGATGACTTTTATTAATAGAACTCTGGCATTTACTGAAGTAGAGACATATATAATGGAAATACGTATAAATTAAAATAAATATCCCCAAAACTGTGCTGAGAGAGGAGAAAATGCTAATTATCAAATTATAAAGTGCCTTATGAAACCATAACTGTCTTTTTCTAATTCGGTTAAGTAAATTCTTGTGTATGCGGCAAAGCAGCATAGGGTCTGGCTACGTACAAGAGTGATATCAGAGTGTAATATAGGTTAGCTATGGTAGTCTTAATAGTTTGTTTTTACATAGTTACAACTACAGCGGTTCTATAGCATCAGCAATGTTCTCTATCTATAGTTAGCTTTGGTTATCTCGTTATACGTGTGCTATAGCAAGAGTGACAAAAATCAATACTTTTCTGAATCTACTTACTATACCTACATTCATAAATTATAAAACACATCCATAGAGACACATTGCAACAAAATTAAACCTCCTGTACACTACCGCATACCAACATCCATTACGATCACTTTCTCTCTCACACATATACATTAGCACACAAGCACACATGTATGTATCTACATACATTTCGCAACAATCGTAACGATGTGGCCATACTGGGGCAAAGCTTTTAGCGGTTTACTTGATCACAACGATCACGGTAATAGTATTATTTATTGATCCACAGTCAGGGAATGAACAAGTTACTCGCTTTGACACAAAACCGATTCTCCGTTCGTGTTTAAACAAACACAGACATGTACATAGGCACACATTCACACATGAGGAGGCATGCATGCAGTCAAACACATATGCATGTATTGAAGTGGAAAGACGTTCTCTTGTTGTAAGGGTGTTGGACTCTAAGTAATTACGCCACGATTTCGAACCATGATCAGGCGTCGCTTTGTGTCAGTGAACTGGTAATTCTGTTAGCGTCGATCCTGTCTCTCACTTGAAAATTACCTATATTAGAAGTCAGTCACGTGCTTGTTTCCCGTTCAGGTGTAAATTCATACCCACATGCATATGTACCTATATATATATATATATATATATATATATAATATATATATATATATATATATATTATATATATATATATACATATATATATATATATATATATATGTATGTATATATATATATATATGTATATATATATATATGTATATATATATATATATATATATATATATATACATATATATATATATATATATATATATATATATATATATATATGTATGTATGTATATATATACATGTATGTATAAATGTACGTATGTATGTATATATATATATACTCTCACTTTTACTCTTTTACTTGTTTCAGTCATTTGACTGCGGCCATGCTGGAACACCGCCTTTAGTCGAGCAAATCGACCCCGGACTTATTCTTTGTAAGCTCAGTACTTATTCTATCGGTCTCTTTTGCCGAACCGCTAAGTGACGGGGACGTAAACACACCAGCATCGGTTGTCAAGCGAGGCTAGGGGAACAAACACAGACACACAAACACACACACATATATATATATATACATATATACGACAGGCTTCTTTCAGTTTCCGTCTACCAAATCCACTCACAAGGCATTGGTCGGCCCGGGGCTATGGCAGAAGACACTTGCCGAACGTGCAACGCAGTTGGACTGAACCCGGAACCATGTGGTTGGTTAGCAAGCTACTTACCACCTCTCTCTCTATATATATATTATATATATGTATGTATGTATGTATGTATGTATATATATATACATACATACATACATACATACATATATATATATAATATATATATATATATATATATATATATATTATATATATATATATATATATAGTCAATTGCAATAAATAATTATTCAAATAAACGGGCAATATGAGGACGTGCATTAGAAAAGAAGTATTATCTTGACGGTCGGTGAAATGAGAGAGTTTGACATTTCGGGAATGGTTCTTCGTTAGAAAGGAGAAAAGAAAAAGTCTTAAGAAGGAACAGAAGTTACCAACGGGTTCTACCAAGATCTTTTCGGAACGCACTACTCCCCCACGATATATATGTAGTAATTGTTTTAAAAATGAAGAAGAAGCATAAAAAAAACCCAACAACGCGAGGACGTGGTACATGTAAAGTATTAGCAAACGCTCAGTGAAAGAGAGAAAGATGGTTTAACGTTTCGATAAAAGCTCTTCAGAAAGAGAAACGCCCAATAGAAAAGGAAGATCAGGAAAAAAAAAACCCAACGCTCCAAGTAGGTACGCGGTTTGTACATATTGCATAAAGTGGATGATACTCGATCGACAAAATTTATCATTCAGCGTGTTATGTACTTCATCCCATATGAAATATATCAGTTATTTCTCTGGAGCTTTAACCAAGAAAATCCCTACACACAACAGCTCCGTAGAATAACTGAAAACTCATATAAACTAGAATATATCAACCACGATTTCAGACATATCAGCGATAAAGTTATTAGAAACAATTGCAAAGATCTTTGGTCAGTCAGAGACAAACACTTCGCAGATCTCATCACCAATCTGAAAATAAGTAATTACGCCACGATTTCGAACCATGACCAGGCGTCGCTTTGTGACAGAGCTGGTAACTCTGCTAGCGTCGATCCTGTCTACTCAGTTGAAAATTACCTATATTAGCAGTCAGTCACATGCTTGTTTCCCGTTTAGGGGCAAATACATACACACATGTATATGTACCTATATATATATATATATATATATATATATATATATATGATTTCAGTGAATGGTAGCAGCCTACGCAACTGAGGGAAGACAGCTCTATTTTTCCAACAGCTCTCACGGTGAATTCACAGTCAAAATTAATATTTTTCTGCAGATATAGAGCAAGCATAGCGGTGAAGTAAATGCAAATCAAACGATTGAGTTTTAATATTCATGCATAAATTTAATGAGTTTCATAAAACAGACGTAGCATATCAACATACACCAGCAATCTCGGCATATGGATAATCTCTTTTTAAGAAACAGTATTGATTCGATAAATAGAAGAGATATAATTTCCTCACATGCAGATATATATATATATATATATATATAGAGAGAGAGAGAGTGAGACAGAGCGACAGAAAGAGAGATTCAAGTAATATTCAAATGCACCAAACATGTTCAGCTTTGATAATTTTCACGTCATAGTTTTCAGCCGGTTTTCAAAATCACACAATCTTGATTAAAATGCGAAATCAGCAGGTGTCGGTGCTATATTTTTCTCAATATACCTGTTTGTTCTTTTGAAACAATATTACTTTTTTGGCTCCCCAATTAAAATTTTGTGCTTCGTTAAAATAATTACATCATTGTCTGCTACCTTTATAATTAGTCAACTACAGGATTTTGCAGCGTGATTTTCTGTAACATCATTTGGATTTTTCTCAATTTATTCATTAAATAAACTGTTTTTCTTTCTTAAACTTTAAAAAAATTACAGATAAAGATAAAGTAAAAAAATGTGTAGCACAATACCTTGAAGACAAAAGGTGTAAAACTAGTGAAACTTATTGTTATTTAACCACTGGCATATCAGATATAGCAGCGAACTCTTCCTCAAATCTCATTGTCCTTAAAAGGATGGGCACGTAAAGCAACATATTTCTAAATGGAGTTACCTGGAAACTAGGATAGGATTTTCAAGTTCGAGTTTTCTTTGACCAGGAAAAGAAAAAAGAAAAATAAATAAATAAAAAGCGAGAGCACTCAGAGAGCGCAAACATCCGCCAAGACGACATCAACGTCCTCTCAACGACTAGCCAGAGATGATATTTAGAATGAGAATATCTAAAATAAACTCGACTGCTCTCACAAAGGAGAGTACTAAAAATGAGCCCAACAGCTCTCAAAATTTAAGTAAAAAAAAAAAACAGGAAAAAATAATCCAGAATCGTTGTCCGGTACCAGATTGATCCACAAATCTAACCAGATCGTACTAATCACGAGGCCAAAGTCTAGCTGCTTTTGTCCTCTCTCTATCCCGCTGTCACATTCTAGATATAACATTTTTCCAAGAGTGAGGGGTAAGAGGACTCTTAGGTTTGATTGTGTCTACAGAAGTAACTAAAAACTTTAGCTGTAGTGAAATCTGGACATACAGGTTAAGTGGATGTCATTATATCCAAATGTCGTTGGCAAAGGCATTTGAAAATATTTTTTTCGAAATTCAAAATGGAAGTTTGCTTCTTTCTCGCTCTCAGTTTCTATCACACTGGTTCCTGTATTATCTGTATTATCATTTATAAATTCGTATCTTATAGATTTAAAAAAAAAAAAAACATTTGTCAACAATATTTTGAAATGAATTTGAAAAGCATGAGGTAAGTAAAGAAGCACTCCAGCAAAACAGATAACAAAGGAATGTAAAATAAATTGTTTCTAAACAAACAACAAATATTTTGTAAACATACTGAGAAAATTCAAAGACATCTTGTATTAAGATCATTTCTCTAAATATTATTAATCAAAATGTCAAGAGTAATTCTCTTATCTCTTGATTACTGCGCCAGTAATGTTCATTGGCTTTGAAATCTATCGTCTATCTTTCAAATCATGTGTAATGAATGGTACATATTCTTTTGTCACATCTGGTTAAATTAGTACCAACACACCTAGTTAGGCTTCGACGCAATGATTACCTTTCGGCGTAATTTTTTTAAATGTTGCACCTGTAACCTTTTTTATAACGATAACCATACCAAGGTAATGAATAACGCACATACAAAGGAAACACCAATCTGGAGTCAAACTACAAAGTAAAAATACTCAAGTAACCTCACGAATACTATACATGTATATATATATATGGAGGGGTCGTGTGCGTGTGTGTTTGTGTAAATATAAGATCCAGGATACATGTATCATTGTGAGCAGAGCTTCAGAAGTAGTATATATCCAAGCGAAGTGTATACTGCAGGCAATTCTCCAGGCCAAGGATAACTTGATTAAATGAAAGTCTACATTGTTTCAAAGACGTACATGTTGACACATGGAAGCTTCATAGCCCGAATCTTATCTACTCCATTCCCTAAACCTTGTATATATATGTATGCACATATATATATATATATATATATATATATATATATATATATATATATATATATATATATATATATATATATATATATATATATATATATATATATATACATATATATATATATACATATATAAACACGCACACACACATATATAAACAGATACACACCTGGAACAACCCGAAAACTGTTGAATAAGAATTAGATTGTATCACGGGTTGTGATGGCAATGTGTTATGAAAGCGATCGATTTATTCAATATATTTAGGTAGGTGCAATTGATTATAATCGATTTATGCATGTAGAATTTTATAATTAGATGTGCATATTTAGATGTGTCATCTTCAGATCACAGACCTTCATGATAGAATGCAGTTAGGGTCAGCAGATACTAAACTTGGTTATCATGCTGGTTTTATTTAAATATTTAAAAGGTATTTAATCTTTTGCTTTGAGAATGTATAGGTTACATCTCAGAGTTCAGTCCAGTATTTAAAACTTTATAATTTGGTTTATTAGGTGGGTCAGATTTTAGATAAAGGATAATTTTAAGGGTTTATAAAAGAATGTATGTAGGTGGTTAGTTTCAAATTCATCGTTATCAATTATATCTAAGTAGTATTAATATGGTTAATTTGTTAATCTAAAGTTTTAATGTGCCCAAGAAAATCGAGGCAGATGAAAATGCTGTTGGCCAGCTTAATTGTCTTTAGATTATCATTGATAAGTAAATTATTTGATTACTATTTAGAAATATTAACCTTTGTGTTTATGGATGTGAACTTTGTAGGATTTGCTTTACAAACATCTCCATAGTTCGGTTTGAAACCTATGTATTATATAATATATATTTTGGACTTAATTAAATATGTATTTTAGAAATTCTTAACCAGGTTATTCCTCTATTCCCCTTCTATAAATGTATGTGAGGACAAATACTTTCGGCAGGACTTGTTTCGTGTAGATTTATGATATCAATTGTTACGTGTAATATGTAGGACTTGCTGAAGTATTTTCATGTTTAGCTGTTAGAAAATAACCTAATTCATTGAGAACACAGTTCGCAGGGTTTGTTGTTATAATCATATGGATGTGTGTGTGACAATATTTTCTAATCAATAATAAGTGGTGTACATCATGGCTTTAATGCCCATATATGTTTAGAGAATGTAGCATCAATTTTATCTATTTTGTTTACTAAGTCCAAAATTTCCACAACGACTAAACAAAATCATATATCTACTAACAATCAACCTAACTATATTTGCTGTGAAACTCTATCACCTGAAGATGAGACACCTTAGTATGCACATGTAATCACAAAGTCCTCCATGCCGGAATAGATTATGAAGAGTACTCACACACATACACATACCCGCGCACACAAGCAAAGAAACGCAAACACACACATATTAGCACACATACTGATACAAATGCAAACAACACACGTACACACGCCCGTTCACATGCAAACACACATGCACATATTCACACACACACACATATATACTGTATAATGATGATGAGTAAAAAGTAAGCAACGTTTTGAACCATGAAATATTTGTAGCGGAGTTTTGAAAAGTTCTGATTTTTTAAAACATATTCTTGAAATTATCTGATAAGACTTGCACAAACGCATCAATAAATTAACATTGATATGTTTTTCACCGTTGTTACAATCATCTCCAATAGAACTGTCAAAGCGCGATATTCGAGCAATTTTGCTATTCAACTTCAAAAAAGGACGTAAAGCAGCTGAAACTGCTCGCGATATTAACGAAACATTTGATGATGAAATGACCAGTGAGCGGTCAGCTCGAAAATAATTTAAGCGATTGAGCCTTGAAGATTGTGAGCGTAGTAGACGCCCATCTGTCATCAATGACGATCAATGAAAAACTGTCATTGAGAAAGATCCACGTAAAACCACTCGAGAACTGGCAAAAGACTTCAAGTCAGCCAGAAAACTGCCTGCAATCATTTGCACCCGAACCGAAAATCCAAAAACCTCGACAAATGTGTACCACATGATTTGAATAAAAATCATATATATATATAATATATATATATATATATATATATATATATTATATATATATATATATATATATATATATATAATTGGCACTGCTGTATAACGTGCTCTCCCCTATTCTGGTTTTGTGTGTTAGAAGGAAATTTCTAGTAAAATTTGGGAACTCTGGGCAAAACCATCATTTCAAATGGAATAAAAAGAAAACATATATAGCAATCTTAAGTATAGAAATATGATATATCTACTCGTTTTATGTTTGCTATTTCTCTAAGGGCTTGCAACAATCTCGGCTCAACACTCTTTGCAAGAAATATATAATTTTCTTGTCTAGAGTGATACACATCAAATTAAATATGGAAGAAGCATAATCTTATATATGTAGTTGTAGTGTTAAACATGTGAAGGGCTATTCCATTTACGAGGTTACGTATCGGGACTGAAGACAAATACAACTTTTTATTTCTAAATCCTTCCAAATAGTTGCTTAATATGATTAAAATCAATAATCATATTGAACAGTCGACCAACCTATAACAAAAGACATTGTCGCTTATTGAAATCGTATGATACGAAGGTATCTTAAGAGATCGAGTCGGTATAAGCTTATTTTAAAATGAACTTTTTCATGGTCATATCATTTCATGCATGGATGATATTAACTTCGAACATGCTTAATTACTTTTGTTCAAAGAGGAACATGATATACGCCTTGAAGACACATGCATTATCAGAAATACCGTTGCCCTCTAAGTCCACCCTTTAGAAATCTACAGATTTTACATATCCATTGAACGAGACACATTTGGCTTTGAATCATTCTTTTATATTATTTAATGAAATGTCTATTTTGCAACCGTCTCAAATGGTTCATAATTGTATGAGCAATATTGCTCACAAACTGAAAGTATTCTTACAGTCAAGTGGTAGATGATTGATTATTAAAAGCAGAAAAACTGTATATATATATATATATATATATATATATATATATATATAATATATATATATATATATATATATATATTATATATATATAGCTTAATGTAACAGTTAATGAATCATACGTACGCACATGTCTAAATGCAGCACTTTAGAAGTTATATCATAATATATGTGACAATATTTATTGTTATGGGACCTTATATTGGGAAATACAATACGATTCTGGAGTCTGTTTATGTGCACATAAAATTTTCATAAAGTGCATGTGATTTAATTTTTATGTATGCGATATAGAACTGACAAATATGAAATGGATAAAAAATATTT
>NC_042997.1:123974724-123979724 GCF_006345805.1 Octopus sinensis | reverse complement strand
CAAACTGTAAATATTTTGGAAGAGGACTAGTCCCTAGCTACATTTTGGTACAAGCAAAATTCAGATTTTGTCCAACAGAAAAATGTTTACGTCAAACTTTGTAGCAACGTTACAGGAGAGTAAGTAACGCCACCAATCAAGTTTAGATCTGAAAAACATTTTTATTTTTAAAGCAAAATATATTTATATCAGCCTGAATGATAGACGAAAGCATGAAGAATTTCATAGTTTTGATCCCATACATCAAAACTTTGTATCAAAAATGTTGTGAGGTAAAAAATCAAAAGAAAATATAAGGCAAAATACTGGATTTAAGTATAATTAACATTTTTATTTTAAAAACAAACTATATTTCAATTAAGTTTAAATGATGGAACTCATTTCGAGTAAATGTATAGCATCAATCACGTACAACGAAATTTGAAAATAAAGAAGTTATGAGTGTTTATTTCTCAAATTCTATACGTTTTTTATGAATATAGTTCTATAGGTGGACATTTAATATATGTCACCGGCCTCATTGACGCAAGGAAAAAAATATCCACGACACCGCTAATTGACACAATTGACACATTATTAATTAGCACAAAATTGTTGGTTTTAATAAAAGGTAACATTTTCTAAATCTAAATATTTTATTTGAAATTTCATCCTTAGCTGCAACATTTTCAGTAAAATTTGTTTTGTTCTGTACTTTACCAGAAGTTATAACTTGTCCTGAACTTTTCCATCTTAAGTATATTATTTCTCATGCTCCCATTTTTCCATGTGAGATAATATGTTATCACTGTCATTTCATTGTTTAAATGTTACACATAATCTGATTTTAGATACATGAAGATTAAACTATTCATATTTCATCTAGTTTAGCTTAAAACTTTAGATGGAAAATGGAAGTCATTTAACATATATTTGTAGAAAGCAGACAGACACAAGAAAATCTCAACTGCAGATATGGTTTTCATGCTAAATTGTATTGATACAACAACATTTTCAGTTTAGAGATATACCTTGTTTTAATAAGTACAAAACGCTAAACTTATACCTACATATGCACGTGTAAATATATATAACCCATAGCGTTTATTACTGTAATTTTACCAAAATGTTCCAAGCACATTTAATTGCTACTTCTTCTGTTTATCTGCATCAGTCTTAGTTTTTATTGTACTGAGATATATCTCCGTATTTGGATGTAAGCTTTATGTCCCATTCGCAATAATGACCGAGCTATAACTCTTTGGCCTTCGCTTCTAACATTTTTAAGGCAATGACCTTTCGAAATCATGTACTCGTAAAATATTTCATATATGACACCCTGTGTTGTTTCGGTAGTGTAAGATCATTCGAAGATCAACTTACCTGTTTTACGCACTAGTGTTTTACACACTACAGGTGTTAGGAGGACTAGGCTAGTGAATTTTCTATGAAAACATCTCACCAATTGGTTAGGGTCTCCTCTCATCTCATGAATAGTTAGTTTCTTATGATGTTGGATTATTGTGGCATGTTTGACGAAACTGTTACCATTCCGCTATTAATAAACTCTGTTCCAGTGTTCAGGTTTTTCCTCTCTGCACGTTCTTACATCTGTACATCAACAACCTACACAACGAGACTTGAAAATATTCCCACATTTATGCAGATGAAATGACCCTTCAATTATCTCCAGCGTTATCGGACTATGCACCATCCATAAGTAACCTAAGACACTACATGTAAAACGGGCACCAAATCCATGAACGGGTTCTTTGGGTGTTTGCTACCTCTTTAACAGCAAAGTACACAATCGTTTCTCACATCAAGAAAACGTTATCACCCACAACACTGAATTTGAAGAAAAGCGAGTCAATACATAGAAAGGCTCTGGATTTCCGCTAAGGAAAGCACACTCCTGTCAAGGTTTGGATCTCACCAAAAAGACAGGCCCTTCTTTTATCTAATCGCTTTAGAATTCACCTAATTGAGACATTCTGGAATCTCACATCTTTACATAACACGTTCCCCTTTTGTGTCCAGCAAAAGAGGTCTGGCACTAACGATCATGTGCAGTCTGTTCTCGCCAGAACTTATGTTCTTACGAAATTCGATCCTCCTCAGAACTTCCTGCATGTGTAGACTTGCAACAATTTAAACGGAACATTTACAACATCAAACTCAAAGCTCTTGTAAACTCTTTTCTTTGGCATTCATCGGTCGGGCAGACTCGATATTATTAAAGAAAATAAAAACAACAGTATTTCACCAATTCTACAGTGGTTTTTATTCAAAAGCAATTGCAATTTCTGTATTCGTCTTTATCTCTCAGAAATGTAGATAATATGTTTTGTGTGGGAAAAAGCAAACATAATTTTCAGGGTTATTAAGTATTTGACTGTTGTACGTCATCTTAATGTACTGAGAGTGTTAATGAAATTAGTATACCTAGAAGGAGAATTCATAAGCCAATAACTTTTATTTTCATCTGTTAAGCCAACTATGTTCTACTTACTGTCATGCTGCACTAAAGTTGATATTTGTTAAACATGTTTTATAATGTAGCATTTTGTCATTAATTTAGTTATGCAATACATACTAGCTGATGTGAACTGGGATCCCTATTAAGTATACCGAAATTGAAATAATAATGTATATCAAACGGTAGCATAAATACATCATCATTTTTAGCCATATAGCAACGAATCAAAGTGTTATATTAACGTTTGATTATTTCTTAATAACTTTATACATCATGAAGTGTTAAACAGTTTTGTTACACTTCTGTCGACTGCTCACTGTCACAATTCAGCTACATAAATTCGACAAGACCATTTGATATTTATAATAGATAGTAAAATTAAAAGAAACGAAAGTGAAAACAATGTTCTCGTATATTCATAAATTGTTAAATCGGATCATATATTCTGTATTTCTTTGAGTCTAAATAGATGGTGTCACACGAAAATCCCTTCAAAACTAACACAGCTTCCAAATTAAAACAAAGAATTATAAAGGCCAAAAAATAATTAACTGAAGCGTGAACATTTTATGCTTCGTGGCCAGAATTGTGCAAATAAATGAACGAAATATCAGATCTATAAAAATCCATATGATACAAAACGAAGATAATTTGACAGAAAGGAAACGAAAGACAGACGTGATGATTGGATTCTAAGTCAGTATGAAACAAGAACTATTAAAGATATAGGGAAATATATTTCTAGGTGTGCAACAGGAACTGAAAATCAATCTCGATAGTTGCAAAGATTATATAGCAATAATGGAAGCGTATCTGTGTGGTTAAGTGTGTTATCCGATTCAACGTACGATAGGACGGATAACTTTGATGTACACAGCTGAAGAATTTGAAATCGTGTGATCGTTCTCCAGTTAACTACGTACATCCCGTCAGTGTGTTTCCGCTGTGGAAGCAAAATATAATGCTTGAACGAGAATATAGAGAAGGATAATTAGTAAGCTAGAACGATGCGAAAGAGGAAGAGAAAGAGAGAGAAAGAGAGCGAGGGGAGAGGGACAGGGAAAACGAGAGAGAGAAGGAGGAACACACTTCTGCTGTTTACAAATACTGCTTAGTTAATAGATTTCAGCTACATTCATTTTAATAATAGTGGCGAGATATGGGAGTAGAATGTGTAAATTGTTATACTTGTGGTACCCGGACGTAAGGCAGATGTTGATTTCTAAAGGTGTGATAGGGACAGCAAATTACAGGGAAGAAACAATTGACGTCCTACTTCTTACTATTCTCAAAACAGTAGATGAAACTGAAGCAGGTGAAGGGAAACTGTTCCTAACTGTAGTCATGCCAAAGGAATATTTCTAAATATAGCTTCTTTTATTGATCTGAATGGCAATCATATATACACCGTACATCACACTTGCCTGTTCTGACAGTACCGACAATGCTTCTGTGACTCAATGAACGTGAAACAGCTGGCTAAATGTGCACACTTCTAACTAAAAGGAAGAGCTAAATGCAGCACAGCCATTTCCTTTAATAATATCAGACTCTTTACAATGAGAGTATGCTTCTCTCTTTCGTTATTTATCTTCCAACAGTAACCACTAACATTGCCACTGAAGATCGGTATAGCATAATGACAGCCATCAAAAAAGCGAAACTACTGCAAATATTCCCGAACAGTTCAGATTTCGAGTATTCATATTTGGACTTTCATACGTTATTGAACAAACGTTATCCTCACCTAAAAATATTTGTGTGGGGTATAAAATCTGGGTGGAGAGACTCAGCAAGATTTTACGAAACTAAATGGATACAGGGTTGTGCGGCTATGTAATTAGAATAACTTGTCAAGATATTCGAAGCATTGAAACAAAAGAAACGGTAAAATGGGGAAACTATACGCCAATGAAAAGATCGCTGTAGTAGGAAGCATTGATGAAATATTTACCTGATCGTTCATCAAGATTAGATGAGAAATCCTAAATTGAGCTCTACCCTATAAACAATTGGATAGTTTTGATACCATAATCGTTAAACCGATAACCCAGAATCGGGGATGGATTTTAAGCCGGTTTAAATACGAGAATACCTGTCCAAATATTCGCCGCATATGGTTATTGTACCTCTCACGTGTGAGAACTCAAAGAGAGTGACAGGACAAAATCTCTACAAGAGAGAAAGTAATTTTATTCTAAGCAGGAAAAGAAAAATCCACTTCATTTAGCACTAGATGAGAGAAAGTCGTTCACCATTGAACTATCGTTCAGCTGGAAGCATGATTATTACTGGATTGTCATTGTACATATTATTATATAAAATATGGGATATATAAAGGCTTACACATCATACACTAACAAATTCACAGATTCAATCGCATAAATATCCACAAGATGTATCCACACGCAGAGATTTATATACATATAGATGCAGATACACAAAGGCGATACGTACGGTGGAATGAGACGAAGCTCACAGGTTTTCAGAAACTTTGCATTATAGTGTATTTTTGATAATAAGAATCTCTCTGCCAAGAACA
>NC_042997.1:123964724-123969724 GCF_006345805.1 Octopus sinensis | reverse complement strand
ACAGTTACTACCCAAGAGCAAAAAGATGTGTTACACAATGTTAGCAAACATCCCACAATGGTCTCAAACCACGTCGGTGATTTCGTTTCAAGACTAACACTTGAATGAAGAAAACAAAGACATTTAAAAACCTTGAAACAAAGCGCAATAGAACGAGGAACGAATTCTATTAAAAGTAATTAGGTTTCAGAATTCAACAACACTACAATCAATCATATAGAGCTAACAGTACAAACGTTCGAAAAATGATATGAAATACACATCCTGAAACTATAATCCACATCGTGAAATAACCTAATTATACATCATGAATAGCTGGTCTCATAAAACGAGGGCGACCGCAAACAAAGCTCAGCCACCACATTAGCAACAATATTAAACTCAGAATCAATATATTAGGAAAAGAAATAAGAAAAAGAAACAAAATCTGTCAAATGTTTCTAGACACCATAAACTACAAAACAAGCACTACAGCATTATATATTTGTGGTTTAAACAACAATAACATCTATTAATACAATGGTTACATCTCACTGCGTGAAGCAATAACAAGCTCAAGTAACTTGAAGAGAACATAGCACAAACAAGTAAACGCACTTAGCAGAAATTTATCGAAGACTAGTCTCCAAAATTATACAATGAAGAGAGAATAATAAAAATGGAATGTATACGTCATCCACCTAGTCCATGATTTGGTTACCTTCCTGGTCATTAGACTACTAAAAAGCAATTGGACAATCTATAAAACCAAAACGTTTTACGGTCAGACAAATATCACCAAGATATGTATGAAACCACCTAAGTTTTGAAGGAAACACGCCAATCACCAATGTCTACAACTACGTATACCAATACTAACAAATACTAAAAACAAATCCCCAAATTGTGGAAAATTTTAAGAATTTTTAAACACAAGCAAAGAAAAATCAGAGTAAAATCAAAAACAGCCATAGCTTCTTTTATGATGTACGTAAAAAATTTAACAAGGCTAGTTCTTGAAAACACTAGCTTACTAATACATCTCTCCTTACCACGGAAGTTATTCAAAGCATTACTCGCGACGACCATATTACTTATGTTCATAAATCATAGAAAACTTTATCACTTAGACCTGCAAAAAAAAGAAAAGTCATGTGACCTGCCAGCTCCTTCCTGAATAATAGGCAGAAAAAACAAATCTGCATCCTTACGAACTCCAACTGATTAATCACCAAATAATGTCTGAACAGTTTATTGTCGCTGCTGACTTTAATAAACACGGTTTCTTCTTCTTTTGTCTATTGCTACTGTAATATCTTGTTTTGTAATCAGCTAGAAAGATAGATACTTCTTCTTTATGCCTTTAACTCCCCAACGCGGAGTATAGGCCACGTATAGTTGAATTCCATGTGGCATAATTTATGGCTTCTGTACTTATACTCTGCCATGAATATCCCACTTTCTCTAGTTCCTTTTGTGTTGATCTCCGCCACGAGTTCTTAGGCCTACCTCTCCCTCTATATCCATTCGGTTTCCACTGTAAATCACTTTTCGCTACATTTGGTGTGTCTTTTCTAATTGTGCTACCAATCCACTTCCAATTTTTCTTAAATATTTACTCCCTAATCGAAATTTCATTTGTTCTTTGCCATAGCTCCATATTGCTCATGTGTTCGGAGCCATCTAATTTTAAGTATACTACGCAAGCATCTGTTGATGAGTGATTGTATTTGCTTATTTGACTTGAAGAAAACAGCGGAGAAACCGGTGAACTAGTGGATGTAGCCGAGTTTACATATTTAGGTAGTAAGATAACGTTTTCAGGCGGCACCGACGAAGATACTAAGACGAGAATAAGTAAGGCAAGGACCGCTTTTCACCTGTTAAAGAAAGTATGGAGCGCAAGTGTAATTTCAATAAAGAACAAAATAAGACTTTTTAACACTAACATAAAAGCGGTGTTACTGTATGGGGCTGAGACATGGCGAACAAGAGTTAAGTCAAAGATAGATACTACTAACATATAATATACTCTTATCACACCCATTCTTCATCACGATATCATTTCCCGCCAGTCATGCACTGAACACTTTCAGAGCTATATAATACATGTAATCCTATTTCTGTCCTCTACTGACCAGATTGTTACAAGAAAGTGTAACAATACATTATATATAAACGAATACTAAGTGTTATGAGATGCAGTCAAAATTTATTTATATATGAGCACAGCAGCAATTAAGATATTAAATTATAGTTTCATCAGTGTTGGATCAATCAGTGATTGGGTTTACAGTTTCTCAAACAAATGGCCTTTATAGATAATCGTTAACGAATGAATCGTTAGTAAATTTTGCTAAGTGGATTTAAGTGTATTAGCAAATGCATTAATATTTAGTTATTGAAATACTGAGAAACCAAAAGATAGACACAGTTTAGCTTAATTATTACACACTGAAACAGATATGTATCGGTATCTGTCCAACCGTGTGTCTATCTGCGTGCCTGTCCGTTTGTCACTTTCTCTCCGCGCTCTCGCTCGCTCTCTCCTCAATCTATCTATCTATCTATCTATCTATCTATCTATCTATCTATCTATCTATCTATCTATCTATCTATCTATCTAACCATCTATCTATCTGTCTATCTATCTATCTATCTGTCTATCTATACATCTATCCATCTATCTATCTATCTATCTATCTATCTATCTATCTATCTATCTATCTATCTATCTATCTATACGACGGTGAACAGGTGTGGTCGCCGTTTGTGAGGCACGCTTTCCCGCAGCTCGTCTCCATGACCGAACTGCAGTCGTGGATCAAAAAGAGGCCGAGGAAGGGCGAATGGCACCGCGAGTGTCGCGTTGCTCTCAAGCAACTCTGCCGTCCTGGGTCGACCTTAAGTGACTTCAACACAACCAAAGCATTCTATAGGGGTTTAGTGGAGGGGAGGTACGACGACGAGCTCGGGGCGAACCTGGACGTCGACGAGGAGTACCTGACCCGCCTGTTCGGGACGACTTTCGGGCCAGGGCCCATGGACAACTTCCAGAGATCCCTGGCCTGGCAGTGCTACCGAGAAGCGCTACCCGTTCGGGATAAGCTCTACAGACACGGCTCGAGAAACACGGGCCGACCTGCCCGAGATGCGGTCAGAGCGACGAAACCGTTCTGCACGCACTCGTTCAGTGTCCAACAATTTCCGACCTGTGGGCTTATGTCGAACAACTGCTGTCACGTGTGGGACGAGTCGGTTTATCAGCTGAGTCTATCGTCAATATTGTCACGCCTCCTTCCTTCAAACGGGAAGGAAGAGCTATTTTCATCATCCTTGTGGCTATGGCGAAAGAATGTATCTGGTGGACGCGTCTGAAAGGATTGGAGACAAACACTTTCCTCTCTGGTCAATCTCTCATCAACTTCTTCAAGTACCACTTGAAAAGGAAAGTGAGAGTAGAGAGGCAAGTTTTGTCTAGCGAATGTTTTAAAAAAAGATGGGTGAATGTAGCAAGAATGGCACGTATGAATGACGAAGCCACCTTGAGCATAGTCCTATGAACCCAGAAATCGAAAACAGAAAGTTGCTTATTTGCAAAAAAAAAAAAAAAAAAAAAAGAAATATAGAATGTGACTTCATTGACCGAGGTTACCGTGGTCTTTTCCGCAGGCTTTTCTTTCCACGGGTAAACCTCACCTGTCCTCCCCTTTACACTTCATATTGACATTTCTGTGATAACGATCCCTATTGATCATTTTTTTTTTCCTCTCCCCCCCCCCTTTTTTTTTTTTTTTTTAACCCCCCTTATTTTTGTCCTCTTTCTCTCCTTTTACGATCCCTTTTGATCGAACCTCCCCCTTCCTTTTTTTTTTTTTTTTTTAATACCTTCAAAAGAAAAGCTCTACCTTGTAATTTGTTCTATCTGTGTGCAGCCCTGTGTGGCTAATAAAGAAACATATCTATCTATCTATATATATATATATCTCAATCTATCTATCTGTCTGTCTGTCTGTCTATCTATTTGTCTATCTCTAATATTTATGCGCATATGTATGTTTGTATATATTATATACACATACATACACACCCAATCTGTTATGTGCTTCAGCCCCAAACGCTGTAGCCATGCTGGAGCACCGCCAGCGTGCTGGGGCACAATATATATTATTTAACACACTACATGCATTTATGTGCTACCAATAGTTATAAACATATGTATAATGCACCCAACTGAATAATCAATGTTTTTCTTAAATTGACCAATAGTAATAAGTGTTAAATAATCATTAGTTAAATTCTAATAACTTACATTGTACAACTATGGTATAAGGCTAAACTTCACTACATTATAGTGCTACAGATATTTAGACAACACTGTACGCAACGGCAAATATAAACAGCTAAACTGTATATAAGCTATTAACGCACCAGTGATTTTTTAATATACATTTTAAATATATTTTTTATAACTAGCTCGAGGATAGATGTCAAAGCATATATAATATTCTATGTCATCAATAATTTCAGTTTACGAAGCACAAGTGGGTGTGAAAATGTGATCGCTTGGATTCTGAGTAAACAGCTAAATCTTTCTCAAATCACAGCGTACAACTAGGAGGGATACATTTATTAAAATAGATTGAATGTGGTGCAGGTACACCTATGTGGTAAGAAGTTTGCTTCGTAACTGCATGGTTCCGTGTTCAGTTCCACTATGTGCCACTTTGGCTAAGTGTCTTCTACACTAGCACCAGGCTGCCGAAAGCATACTTGTATGTAACTCTGTGTGTGTGTGAGTGTGTGTGTGTGTGTGTGGTGTGTGTGTGTGTGTGTGGTGTGTGTGTGTGTGTGTGTGTGTGCGTGTGTGTGCGTGTGTGTGCGTGTGCATACTCCATCACAGCTGATATTGGTGTCGGCTTATTGACATACCGTAACTTAGGTTTTCAGCAAAAACTTTGATAGTATACACCAGGACTTAAAAATATATACTGGCGCTGAATTGCTTGACTGGCCCTAAT
>NC_042997.1:123954724-123959724 GCF_006345805.1 Octopus sinensis | reverse complement strand
AGATGTAATTTGCTGTGTTGTTTCATTTGACGTAATTATGCCCTAAAGAACGTTTTTACTAAGTAAAACCGTACATAAGTAAGTATTTATTAATCGTAGTTCAACTGTGGTTACTAGAAAACCAATCATGCAATATCCTGAACATTTTTTTCTTTTAATATTACATGATAAAGATATTTGTATGTATTAATAAATCATACAATCGTGAACTGAATATTTGTGACTTCGATTTCATTCTCTAATGTCCTGAGTAAATAACCAAACGAGTTCAGCATTGTTCATTCTTCTGGACTCGATAAGAAAATGAACCAGTCAAGAAGCAGATGCAGTTTAATCGAATATAAAGTCAACAAAAATAAAGCCTAGTGTCTTTATCAAAACTCCTTATCATAGGTGTAAACATCTTCTGGTTTTCAGCTGCGTCCTTTCACGACTTGAGTTTAGATGCTGTTGCTGCAAACTTTTCTTTTCATCGTTTTGGCGTTGCTAAAACAAAGGGCTAGACAAATATTGGGATTCGTTTAATCGACTACAAATTTTGAGGCCAAAATATTATGTATTATGCAGTGAAATTACGGTAGATCGGCAGAATCTTGAGAGAGTTAAAATAAAGCCATGCTATGTCTGTGTGTCTGCCAATTGTGAATTTCTCTAAGGCCTAATTTGGAATTCATGTTTCTGAGATTTCTCGAAGAAATACCAGTAAAATATGCAAGAAAATTTTATCTCTTATACACCTTTCTGGTCCTATCTTATACGATTGATCAATATTTTTCGCTATTATTTCATGACATTTATGTTTATAAGGAAAACAATATGATGTTGATTAGAATTTTGAAGTATATGTTTGGTAATGTAACATTTCAAATATTATATTGTCATAGTGTTATGTACAGGAATGCAGTTTTAGGGAGCAATTAGAGTTATTATGACATGACCAGAGAACATATGTTGTTGAACAGTAATTGAAGAAATGAAAGGTTAATATCAGCAGGATCTGAATAAGAATCTAAAATTAGGAAATATATTATTGTGAGAGATTTAGTCTAACTCTGTAGTGATTTTGCCTATTGATTGCCTTTGAGGTATTAAACATATCGATAATTCAGAGAATATTTGTATCAGATGTTTCTGTTCTGAATTGTCTATTAATTAATCAATTTCGTTTCTATGCAGAAATCTGACCCGCAGTAATCTAAAGATTACAAAATAAACGCGATGTGAGAATATCTGTTTTTCTTTCGAAACAAAAAAAATATTCGTAATGAAACAACACAATTTATATAAAAATATCTAACTAGCAAAATTCAAAGAATGTTACCGTGTAACTATGCTTAGATTCTGTTCGGATCTTCAGAACCAATCTTGCCCAATTATCTGAAATTCAATTTAGAAAAATGTGCCGAAGGCAGTTGTTCCTGGATTTCGATTCCACAGAATGCAGGCGAATCATGTCTGATAGATATCTTTCTGAAAGATTGTCAATTTTCATTGTAAGATATTGGTTCCATACTGCGCGAAATAATTTTTTTCACCTTCGGGCTAATATCATGGAAATTGAAGCAAAAATTTCCTTGGGTAACTAAAGAAACATAATTGATCATAGAAGCATTGTTGAAGAAAGGGATACCTAAATATAAAATGCATAAATAAAAGGCATGTTATGATATTACAGCACAGAATATAAGATAATGTTTCAATGAGAGAAACAAACCGGCGAGAAGAAAGAAATTTCTGACGCTTAAGGGCACACGTGTTCTCTTTTCATCCCAATTCCTTCCAAATAAAACTCATCGATCTGTAGCATACTCAAACGGAAGCAATCGGTGAAATGGAAAATCCGTAAGAAATAGAAGAGCTGGGTAATAAATGGTTTCAGATATTTAAATAATTCAAACAAAAGCAGCAGTTTTAATTCTCTCGCATAAAACAAATTTTACTGGCCTTATCGAAAATAATCTGTAGCACGTGCGCGTGCACACACAATCTCTCTCTCTCTCTCTTTCTCTCTCACACATGTATATAATTTTATGTATATGTGTATGTATGTGTATATATACATACACATACATACACCATACATATACACACAGGTGCATAAACATACATACACATGCACACGCTTGTATACACACAGAGGGAGAGAGATGCGGAAAGGTGAAGGTGGGTGACAGAAAAGTGAGACGTATATGTAAAGTAAGAGAACGTTGAACCGGTGACTGGGTTAGCAGAGAACGTCTGTGCTGGTGTGTGAGCAAATGAAAGACAGGAGTTGTTGTGGAACGCATTCTGGTGAATGGAGCCAGTCAACCTAGGATTCCTATGGAGGTCATTGTAGTGTTTGTGAGGAGGAAGTTATCCATTATGCGGAAAAGTGAAGGTGGGTGACGGAAACATTGATGGATGGAAAGTGAGGCATATAAAGAAAATAAGAGAACGTTGAACCGGTGATTGTGGTTGGTAGCAGAGAACGTGCTTGCTGGCCTGGGACGCAAAGGACGGAAGGTGTTGTGGAACATATTCTGGTGAATGGAGCCAGTCAACCTGAGATTCCTGTTGAGGTCGTTGTAGTGTACTAAGTAATCCATCTTTGAATGATTCCCGTTAGTGATTTGCAATTTCTTAAGAACATTGTATACCAGAGATCTTGAAGCATTTAGCATGTTACCAATTTCTAAATCTGCACATATGTTTACGATGGCTTCATGTCTTTTCATTTCATTTCTTAGCATTCTGTCTGACGTGAGACATATTAAAGAAAATAAAAAGCGTTTTAACTGATTTGAAGAGAGTCATTTACTGGTAATCATAAGTACTCAAATACGCTACACACACACACACCCATATAGTGAGAGAGGAGAAAAAGTGATATATATATGTGTGTGTGTATGAATATATGTATATACGAGCAAAACGCCCCCCGTCCAATGGACGGTGCTGAGTTGTCAAACATTTAAACCAAATTTTCTGAAAGCAACTTGTCTGACCATCCCATAGTAACACTGTTTTAACTTAAATTTGAGACACCAGCAAAAGAAGAAATAACGATAGACTTTTTTCTATTCCAAAGAAAAACGATTTTATTCGCGCAAATATGCAACCGAAGAGTTTAAAGTACCAGTAATTATAAGGCTGTTGACTAGGAGAACACAAACATGATTTAAACATTAAGCTTGGCAGGAAAGTAATTTGCCTTTAAGCAGTACACTGCACGAGCATTTTTTCTCGCATACGCGTAGTATCGATCGCAACAGCTTATGTACTTGCGCGTAAAAATGCACATTCCCACGGCTTTATCGATCGCATTCTTACCTGGAATCGATTTTTGTAATTTTTTCAAGACTTATACACGCTCTGATAGCGTCGGTATCTACAGACCAAATTTGAGCTCGATCGGATGGAGGATGCCCGAGATCCTAGAAGCCACACACAGACAGAACGGATTTTATATATCAGATATGTATGTGTATATATCTATATATATATATATAATATATATATATATATATATATATATATATATATATATATATAATATATATATATATATATATATATATGTATATGCATATATAAGTATATATATATATACATATATATGTATATATACGAGGGACGTTCAATAAGTAATGCCTCTGACCCACTTGCAGTTGTTTGATCTAGCTGAAATTTTGCATGTGCAATTATTTATATCTCTATAGATGAAGTGACGAATTAAAGCTCTGAACAAATTGTGGTTTCTGATTTACAGGTGTTTCAACTGAGTCAAGTGTGAAATGGAGCCTGTTGAGTGTCGAGCAGTGATCCTTTTTTTGTATTTGAAAGGACGCACACCACGGGAGACTTTTGATTAAATGAAAGTAACTTATGGTGATGATGCCCCATCATATGACCTTGTAAAACGCTGGCATCGTGAATTCAAACATGGTCGGAACTCTGTGGAAACAGCTCCCAGATCCGATCACCCACCTTCTGCCATTGATGAGGCATCTGTCCGTCAAGCTGAGGCTGCCATTTTGGAACTATTCGCCAAATAGCCCATGAGGTCAAGATTAGTACCGGGTCTGTGGAAACTATCATTCATGACCATTTGCATATGCAAAAGGTGTCTGCCAGATGGATTCCCAGGTTGCTCACACCTTTCCAGAAACAAGAACGCGTCGAGTGCTCGAGGATGAATTTGGAGATGTGCCAAGAAGATGAGTCAAAATTTTTCAAAAGACTGATTACACAGGATAAAACCTGGGTCCATCACTATGGTCCAGAGACCAAAGCCCAGTCAATGCAGTGGACGCACCGTGACTCACCTCCTCCAAAGAAGGCAAGGGTGCAGCCCTCCGCTGGCAAGGTCATGCTCACAGTCTTCAGGGACCAGGACAGAGTAGTGATGACAGATTTCCTGGAAAAGGGTACCACATTTACAGGAGCCTATTACGCTTCACTTTTGAGGAAATTAAGAGAAGCTATCAAAATCAAGAGGCGGGGCAAGATCAGCAAAGTCATCCTCCTCCTGTAGGACAACGCTCCGGTCCACAACTCGCGTGTCGCCAGATCAGAAGCACAGGCGTGCGGCTATGAAATCCTCCCCCATCCCCCCTGCTCTCCTGACCTTGCACCCTCTGATTTTCACCTCTTCCCAGCCATGGAGTTGTTTTTGAAAGGAAAGCGTTTCCCAGGTGATGCAGCCTTGTTTTCTGAAGTCACGTCGGGGTTGGAGGACCAAGCTTGGGTCTTCTACAAAAACGGTCTCCAGAGCTGCATCAGACAATGGGAGAAATGCGTACCTTTGGGTGGTTCCTATGTAGAAAAAGACTAATAACTGTGCCAAGTTTCGTTGCTCTACTGCTATGGGAAGTGAGTCAGGGGCATTACTTATTGAACGCCCCTCGTATATATATCTATATATCTATCTATATATATATACATATATATATACATACATATATGTACATATATATATATATATATATATATATATATATATATGTATGTGTGTGTGT
>NC_042997.1:123919724-123949724 GCF_006345805.1 Octopus sinensis | reverse complement strand
TGAAATTCCAGTGAAGGGGCCTTGGAGCTTCGTTAGAAATCAGTTCTTTCTCTATTGGTAAAAATTTTTCAAATAAAACTGAATAATAACAAGTATACATACATATATATGTCATTTGTGTACGCGTACCTGTGTATATATTCATATATGTTTCAATTTAGCTTTTTCTCCACAATCCCTGAGACGTTTTGTGATATTGTGTGTGAGATATGACACTCTCAATATTTAATATGTCATACAAGTAGGGTAAAACATTCTCGTTTTACCTATTCTTTTTCGCATAGTAACAGTAGCAAGCATAATTGTATTTCTAAATAATGTGGGTCTAGCAATACAGCTTCCTAATCCTACAAAGCAC
Organism: Octopus sinensis; assembly: GCF_006345805.1. Classification (NCBI taxonomy): domain Eukaryota; kingdom Metazoa; phylum Mollusca; class Cephalopoda; order Octopoda; family Octopodidae; genus Octopus; species Octopus sinensis. The sequence goes on along the minus strand of NC_042997.1, from coordinate 123,949,366 downwards.
TAGTGACAGTTTTCTGCTAGACAATTCGTTACCTATATGAGCGGAACACTGACAAAGACTAGTATATATATATATATATATATATATATATATATATATATATATATATATTATATATATATATATATATATATATATATATATATATATATATTATATATATATATATATATATATATATATATATATATATATATACATATATATATTGTATCTTTTCCTTGTCTTGCTCGCTTACGTTCTTGCATTTGCTAAATTTTCTTGAGAACATTCCTTTCTTAGTGGTAAGACGATAGGGATCGACTTCTAGCTTAATGGATGTCAACTTAGTGGTCATCCTTCTTATATGTATGTAATACATACATACATACATATATAGATAGATAGATAGATAGATAGATAGATAGATAGATAGATAGATAGATAGATAGATAGATAGATAGATAGATAGATAGATAGATAGATAGAGGATAGATAGAGATAGATAGAGGGATAAGTAGATAGAGAGTTACGGGTTTAGCGATAGTTTCAATGTAATAGGTGCTCTCTAATTTTACCTCAATTACATCTGGTCTTAACTACGTATTAGTAATTACTGCGTTTAATTTGGGTGCATTATACATGGTTGGTAAAGTTTTGTTATGGAAATATTCAGCAGCATGTAACTGAGTTACATGATATGAATAAGTGCTGCTAATGAGGGACACGCATAAGAGGCATAACGGGCGCATTTGAAATTGCCAAGTCATCTTCTGCAATATGCGTTCTGCCTAAGACCTCACTTACCTTCTTCAACGCCAAATGTTTTATAAAATATACTTGCCAAGGTGTTGCTTTTATCATCATAGGAATTATGATCGAAGCCACCATGTAAATGATGGTATAATTTAAGGAGGTTTGTTACTATTTCTATCCGTTAAAACGATTACGCAAAGGCTTTCCCGTTAGCTCGTTCAATAAACATTGTTCAAGAAACCATAATTTAACATTCAATTCCACTTCGAGTGCCAGGATATTTGCTGCACGGCTACCTGCCACTAAAATTTAATACAACAATTTACTGAAGTATAATGGCCATGTTATAAATAACGGGCAAACTATTTCTACGTGACAAATTTCACTCGAAGGACACTCAACTGTGAAACAAAAGGAATCTCGCATTGAATAATAACATATTCCTGGCTATAGAATCTTAAAATAAAAAAAAGAGGTGGTGTATATGATGGAAAGTCTACATTTAAACAAAGATACCCATGACATAAAAGATTACATATGGATTTAAATGAAACTAAATATCTGAAATATTACAATGTATCCAAGTCTAAGAAGACAGAGGAGCAAGCTCCGAAAACATTTTTATAGCTCGAACCCAATGTGTTTGCATCTACGAGTAGGAATTTAAGTATATCAATACATCAGGTCTTATAGATCGCTACCGCATATACACATGCGCGCGTGCATATATGTATGTATGTATATAAACAATGATTTTATATGTTTTAAGGATTGATATTGCTTTCGAAATAATTTAAATATTATACCCATTTGGTTTTGGTATTCAATTCCGAATGCCGATGTGTTGTGAAAATGAAATAATTGAAATATGAAGTCCTCAATGCATACATCGTCTATTAAGGGACAGTTTCGTTATTTAAATTTTTCTCGTGATAATTATATTGAATAAAGTGCTAATGGCAGTAAAATGAACGAGAGAAAATTATTCAGCGTTTTGGGATAAATGTCTCAATTAATGTAAATAAATACCATTACGGTGTTGTGAATTGAAATTTTTGGTAACAAGAAATAGTCAATTATGTGTAAAATTCTATTTCCATCATGAATAAATTTATATATACAGACACATAAAAAAGGATAGATTTATAAAAGTAGACAGTGTACAGACAAGCACATATATATTTTAACAAACATGCAGACAAACATGGACACTCACTCACACACACACACACACACACACACACACATATATATATATATGTATATATATATATACGCACACACATTTATATGTATAAGTACACTCACACAGACATCTATATAAATACACATGCAGATAATTATGTGTATTGTGACATGTAAATCTTTATTTAAGATTCCAAATATCCAATTTGTGCATGCAGAGCTGATGTTGATGATGATGATGATGATGATGATGCAGCTGCTGCTGCTGATGATGATGATGATAATAATAATAATAATAATAATAATAATAATAATAATAATAATAATAATAATAATAATAGCTAAACTATCCGTAACCCTTTGGGTTACCGGGAAACACTGAGTTTCCCAGCAATGGAGTTTTGTTTCGTGTTCTTTTCCAGGTGATTTCGCATGAAAGTGACATCGAAATCACCCGTAAACGGCTCCTTTCCCCGGAAAAGAAAAGATCCGGCTGCTATTTCTTGCACGCCCGGCTATCACGTAACAGGTATTTCGGGTCCTTTATCGCCAATAGCTGTTACATGGTAGTAGGGTGTGCTAGCAATAGGAAACACATCTTTGGAGGTGATATACGTTGAATGCACTCAAAAAAATCAGAGGTTAAGAAGGGTCTTTTACGAAATATTTACCGTATTTTTAAAGTCATTTTTTGTTTTAAAATAGTTTTTTAATATGCCAAATATATTTTTATGATATTCAGTTGAAAATAAGTTAAAAGAACATTAATATATTCTGTTTAAAAGAAAGCTAAAATATAAATACTTAATGTACAAACACCTTACATTTTTGAAATCACATTCACTTAAAATATTTCTCAATGATTAAAATAATGTGTTTAATAAAAGCAATAATAGAAATATTTACTGTAAAAAACACATTTTATTTTTTCGTTGTCAAGTCACCGAGTCTACCAGAAAGATAAGCGTTTCTTCCCTTTCAGGATGAAGTTTATTTTCGGAATATTTTCCCCATTATGCACCGTTTTGCACCCAAAATCCTCAAATATCTTCAAATCTACTTACTATATTCCTTTTGTATTAACATTTCAAGGAAAATTTTATTCATAGTATTTTCCCATTATGCGTCGGTTTGGCTTGGTAACATCGCAAGTAAGCAAACAAGATTCACACTGACTTTTAATGTTTTATAGATGAATCCCGATAGCCAAGAGAAGAAACACGGTCAGTTCCGCCGTGAAACGAACAAATTAAGAGACTAGCAAGCATCATGGGGGTGGCTCAGCAAGTGTGATCTAAAAAAAATGGAATTAAAGCCTGAACATCGCTGCCCAGGATCAGGCATTGAATACAAACTCAGTAAAAAGTGATATATAACATGCAAGTGCAACGAAACTCTGCAGAATGTGTAGGAAAAGGATCGAAAACGTGAATCATATTGTTACTTCTTGTGAAAGTCCTGCCCAGAAAGAGTATAAGCAAAGACACGACAAAGTAGCCTAAAACCTTCACTGACTACTATGCCGGAAGTACCAATAAGCCGTAACGGTTGTTTGATACAAACATACATCGGCAATGGGGACGGCAAAAAATTCTCTGAGATTTGACTTCCAGACAGACCGACAAGGGCATATTTATATATATAGACGTAGTATAGTTTCTGTAACTCTCAAGGAGTAATTATCAGTAAGAGTCCTTTAAAGTAAAGACTATTTGCCAACATAACGTAGCTGTCAGTGACGATTGTTACTGTTGCAAAGCCCCAGAAAACATAGTTTCCAGCTGGTTATAGACACAATATTTGTGCATATATATACCAGCTTCGTATTCCATGTCAGCAGTGCCTGAATATCTTACTGATACACTAGACGGGTTAAAAAATACTGTCAGGCATGCTCACAACGAATGAAACTAATATTAGCACATATATATATATATATATATATATATATGTACAACTGTCCTCCTCTCTTCATAGACCCACTCCTCTGTCCCCATCACACCTACTTCCTCCCACCCACCTCTTCTGTCTTCCTCCGTCTCCTACTTCTTCTCTCCACTCCTACTCACCTTCTCCCTTCCCCCTTCATATTCACCCCATCCCACGCTTGCACAATACAACATAACCTTCCCTACACGACACATGCCACCCACAACATCCCTCACAACCACTCCCACATACCCGACCTCTTCCCCCACCCATATCCTACCCACATACCCCAACTATACTCCCACCCTCAGCCTACCCACATAACCCACCTCTACCCCCTAATCCACACCCCACCTTACGTTCCCCACATTCGCCTTCCCCACCTTCCAACACCATACAGCACACTACACACCACTACACTATACACCCCCAAGACCACACAACACCACATCACATCACATCACACTAGCACTGACCCCTTCCCAGCCCCAAATACACACACCTACACATACACACATGCATACGTCAAGGTCACCAGCACTCTTCCACACGCACATACGTACTCTTATACGCACGCACTCACATCTTCGTTTTGGGATCACCATTACTTTATTCTCTCCCCTTCTACCTAGCTCTCCAGTATGACCCCTCTGTCCGGCATTCGCCATGATAGATCTGTAGCCACTACACATTCTTTATTTTTTTATCCTTGTTTCATTTATGTGTTCCTTTCTCTAGAAGAGCGTAGGCTCGAAGTGTTAAAGACTTATTCACTTCCCGAGCGTTAAACTAATACATCTGTTTGTTGTCTACACCACATGTTTCCGTCTTTTGTTCTTTTCGTGAATTCTCCATATATATATATATTATATATATATATATATATATATATATATATATATATATATATATATATACACATATATATGTATGTATATATGTATGTAGGTTTGTACATCTGTGTATATGGCTCTAGAAATCTGTGTATAGGTATATACACGGGTGTGTGTGTATATATATGTATTTATGTGTGAGCATATATATGTATTTGTGTATATATATACGCGTGTGTATATGAATATGTGAATATATATATATATATATATGTGTGTGTGTGTGTGTGTGTGAGCGTGTGTGTATGTGTGTTGGTGTGTGTGTGTGTTGGTATGTGTATATATATCTTTAAGTTTTGTCATCTTAGTCTATATAATAATGTTGAATTTGGAAAAGTGATTTTTTAGTGGATTAATTCAGAATTTTCTAGTGCAAATAATTGTAGTTACTGTAAAATACATCATTATATCAGTAATTTAATATTAATTACAACATATATTCATTTAATTTATTAATTAATTGATGTTGATAATAATAATATCAACAAAAACAAAAACAACAACAACAACGACAACAACAGCAACAACAACAAAAACAATAATAATAATAATAATAATAATAATAATAATAATGATAATAATAATAATAATTCTCTTTTTCTCTTTCACTATTACTTGTTTTAGTGATTTGACTGCGGCCATGCTGGATCACCGCCTTTACTCGAGCCAATCAACGCCAGGACTTATTCTTTGGAAGCCTAGTACTTATTCTATCGGACCCTTTTGCCGAAACGCTAAGTTACGGGGACGTAAACACACCACCATCGGTTGTCAAGCGATGTTCGGGGGACACAGACACACCAACATACATACACACATATATATACATATATATATTATACATATATACGACAGGCTTCTTTCGGTTTCCGTCTACGAAAAACCTTTAGAAGGCTTTGGTCGGCCCGAGGATATAGTAGAAGGCACTCGCCTACGGTGCCACGCAGTGGGTAGGAACCCGGAACCATGTGGTGGATAAGCAATAATAATAATAATAATAATAATAATAATAATAACAACAATAATAATAATAATAATAATAACAACAACAACAACAACAACAACAACAACAACAATAATAATAACAATAATAATAATAATAATAATAATAATAATAATAAGTACCAGGCAGTGGCTCTCATGGCTTCTGATCTTAACTGATTGGAAGTGTTATCATGTACATTGTTTTGTCTTTGTATAAAAGATGGGCTACAGCAAATATTCTGCTCAATACCACAGATTTGCTTGTCAGTTGTTTGACCTTAATCAGTTGAGCATGTCCCTTAGTGGCTGACGATATGTGCATCTCTGATCACGAGCAGAAGTAGTGGGGGAGCATCATAGCCATGTGTTGAGAGGGATTCTTTGGGGTTTGAATAGTTCACCTCTGGAAACATGGGTGGTTCTTTCAACATCCTTAAACAACCCTTATTCAGGGACCGTTTGAGCGGGATGGGCTACTCAACCTGAACTGGGCCCCACCTGCAAGGCCATGTGCTGTTTATCTTGATATGAGATCACCATGTCACGCACATATGGTTGTGATGCATGTGCCTGGTGTACCTTTATCAGACGGGTAGTCATGATGGGTATATTGGGCTTCGTATATTTTACCCCAGTGTCACTTTGATGGCATGAACTGCTCTCTCACTCAATAATAATAATATTAATAATAACAATAATAATAAATGAATAGTTTTATGTTACTTACTATCTAAATTTAACAACCAGAATAATAATCATAGCATTGTAGAATTTATAACTTGTATTCTTATTACAACAATATTGTTTTGTTACTTCTGAAAGAATTAATAACATTTTGATATATACTATTTATAATCCTCTATATAAAAAATAGAATAATATAAATTATATTTATCGATATACTTGTTTTGTTTATATAAATTTTTATTTACTGAGTTCTTCCTTACATAATATAGAAATATAGGGACATCTAATTGTTAGTAACTGTGAATAATCCTCATTTCAGTAACTTCAAATCTGATTATTTCTGAAAAACTAGTAATATTTCGATATCCATTATTATAGCGTAATCCTATATCTATGGGATAATATAGGTTGTAGTTATTGTAGCTCTAAGTTTATATATTACGGAATGCTCTCTCCAATAAATTAAGTAAATAAAGAATATTTTTGTTTGATTACTCTTCATATTTTTTACGGAATTCTCTCTTTGATAAACTAAATAAAGATCATTTTTTGTCGGTTACTTTCAACAATTTTTCAAATAGCAATAACTGTAAATAAAGGACAGAGTTCTTATACATTATTATAAAGGAAAGAGTTCTTATACATTATAATAGTATATTGTCATATACATTTTTTAAAACGTTTTATTACATTCTCTAGAGTAAGTAAGACCCTGATACTTAATTTATATACCTATATATTGCTATATATTGTTGTTGTTTGTTATTATGCTAGACAAAGGTTAATCGACTCTGGATTAATATTATTTGGGATATATAGACATATATTTCGAGAGTTGTAGAATCCATTGTGCCCGTTATAATTTTGTTGTTTTTTAATTGTAATTGTTATATAGATGAAAAGTTAACGCTCACGTGCATAATATCTAGGCATTTGAATTTTTTTTTACAATCCAGCCGTCGTTTCACACAGAATTTCGTCTATTTTTAAACTATAGCACTGATGTGATTTATATAAGAGAATTGAATAGTTTATAAATCACCTTGATAACCTTGACCGACCAGGCTATCAGATGTTGTTACATATCGCATTGTTTTAACCTCCAAATGACGCCACCCCGCTGAAGAAAGAGTGAGAGAAAATTGCGGCGAAAGAGTACAGCATAGATTGCCCCTTCCCCTGGCAGGGCCTCGCGGAGCTTTAGATATTTTCGCTCAATAAACACTCACAACGCCCGGTCTGGGAATCGAAACCGCGATCCTAAAACGGCGGGTCCGCTGCCCTAGCCACTGGGCCATTGCGCCTCCACACACACACACGTATATATATTATATATATATATATATATATATATATATATCACGTGATCACGTGACCGACCAGACCATCAGATGTTGCTACACATCGCTGGTCACAATGCGTCGCATTGTTTTAGCCTTCGAATGACGCCACCCCGCTGGCTAAGCGAGCAGGCCAACAAAAGAAAGAGAGAAAGAGTGGTGAAAGAGTACAGCAGGGATCCCCCCCCTGTCGGAGCATTGTGGAGCTTTTAGGTGTTTTCGATCAATAAACACACACAACGCCCGGTCTGGGAATCGAAACCGCGATCCTACGACCGCGAGTCCGCTGCCCTAACCACTGGGCCTTTGCGCCTCCACACACACACACACACACACACACACACACACACACACACACATATATATATATATATACATATATAAACAATTGAGGGTAAAATTAATTAATTAATCAATTTCACCAAGTGTTCAGTATGTAAAAGGACCATTTAAGGCGAATTCAAAATATTACATTATATAATTAGGGCTTAGTAAAATAAATTACTTTGCCACATACTGAACTTAGTAGAAATAGCAGCCAAAAAAATTTTTCTTAGCATTTCTACTACTTAAAGAAAATTTCTCTCAGATAATGTTTACTCCAGACAGCTCACGAAGGTTTGGAGGTAAATACAGAAAAATATCACAAGTACATAGATCGTTTGAGTACGTCAACGTTTCAAGATTAGCCAAATGAAATCAGCGTTTCTTTCGTCAGCTCAAAATTTCTTAATTTGGATTTGGAAACACTAAAAAGAAGGAACTTTACCTATCAGCGAACTTGTCGCTTCAGATGAATCACTCCAACTAAACAGTGTCAAAAAATTCAAAATGCGCAGGCGTAAATCTCTGCACTCCCCATTCCACCCACGTGGTCTATCTAGCAAACACTATATTTTAACCGCGAGAACCGAGGCAGTATGACCGAGAGAAATGAATTATAATATCAACAATTGAGGGTAAAATTAATTAATTAATCAATTTTACCAAGTGTTCAGTACGTAAAAGGACCATTTAAGGCGAACGTTGACGTACTCAAACGATCTATGTACTTGTGATATTTTTCTGTATTTACCTCCAAACCTTCGTGAGCTGTCTGGAGTAAACATTATCTGAGAGAAATTTTCTTTAAGTAGTAGAAATGCTAAGAAAATTTTTTTTGGCTGCTATTTCTACTAAGTTCAGTATGTGGCAAAGTAATTTATTTTACTAAGCCCTAATTATATAATGTAATATTTTGAATTCGCCTTAAATGGTCCTTTTACATCCTGAACACTTGGTGAAATTGATTAATTAATTAATTTTACCCTCAATTGTTGATATTATAATTCATTTCTCTCGGTCATACTGCCTCGGTTCTCGCGGTTAAAATATAGTGTTTGCTAGATAGACCACGTGGGTGGAATGGGGAGTGCAGAGATTTACGCCTGCGCATTTTGAATTTGTTGACACTGTTTAGTTGGAGTGGTTCATCTGAAGCGACAAGTTCGCTGATAGGTAAAGTTCCTCCTTTTTAGTGTTTCCAAATCCAAATTAAGAAATTTTGAGCTGACGAAAGAAATGCTGATTTTATTTGGCTAATCTTGAAACTTTGACGTACTCAAACGATCTATGTACTTGTGATATTTTTCTGCATTTACCTCCAAACCTTCGTGAGTTGTCTGGAGTAAACATTATCTGAGAGAAATTTTCTTTAAGTAGTAGAAATGCTAACAAAAAATTTTTTTGGCTGCTATTTCTACTAAGTTCAGTATGTGGCAAAGTAATTTATTTTACTAAGCCCTAATTATATAATGTAATATTTTGAATTCGCCTTAAATGGTCCTTTTACATCCTGAACACTTGGTGAAATTGATTAATTAATTAATTTTACCCTCAATTGTTGATATTATAATTCATTTCTCTCGGTCATACTGCCTCGGTTCTCGCGGTTAAAATATAGTGTTTGCTAGATAGACCACGTGGGTGGAATGGGGAGTGCAGAGATTTACGCCTGCGCATTTTGAATTTGTTGACACTGTTTAGTTGGAGTGGTTCATCTGAAGCGACAAGTTCGCTGATAGGTAAAGTTCCTCCTTTTTAGTGTTTCCAAATCCAAATTAAGAAATTTTGAGCTGACGAAAGAAATGCTGATTATATTTGGCCAATCTTGAAACGTTGACGTACTCAAACGATCTATGTACTTGTGATATTTTTCTGTATTTACCTCCAAACCTTCGTGAGTTGTCTGGAGTAAACATTATCTGAGAGAAATTTTCTTTAAGTAGTAGAAATGCTAAGAAAATTTTTTTGGCTGCTATTTCTACTAAGTTCAGTATGTGGCAAAGTAATTTATTTTACTAAGCCCTAATTATATAATGTAATATTTTGAATTCGCCTTAAATGGTCCTTTTACATACTGAACACTTGGTGAAATTGATTAATTAATTAATTTTACCCTCAATTGTTGATATTATAATTCATTTCTCTCGGTCATACTGCCGCGGTTCTCGTGGTTAAAATATAGTGTTTGCTAGATAGACCACGTGGGTGGAATGGGGAGTGCAGAGATTTACGCCTGCGCATTTTGAATTTGTTGACACTGTTTAGTTGGAGTGGTTCATCTGAAGCGACAAGTTCGCTGATAGGTAAAGTTCCTTCTTTTTAGTGTTTCCAAATCCAAATTAAGAAATTTTGAGCTGACGAAAGAAATGCTGATTTCATTTGGCTAATCTTGAAACGTTGACGTACTCAAACGATCTATGTACTTGTGATATTTTTCTGTATTTACCTCCAAACCTTCGTGAGCTGTCTGGAGTAAACATTATCTGAGAGAAATTTTCTTTAAGTAGCAGAAATGCTAAGAAAATTTTTTTCGGCTGCTATTTCTACTAAGTTCAGTATGTGGCAAAGTAATTTATTTTACTAAGCCCTAATTATATAATGTAATATTTTGAATTCGCCTTAAATGGTCCTTTTACATACTGAACACTTGGTGAAATTGATTAATTAATTAATTTTACCCTCAATTGTTGATATTATAATTCATTTCTCTCGGTCATACTGCCTCGGTTCTCGCGGTTAAAATATAGTGTTTGCTAGATAGACCACGTGGGTGGAATGGGGAGTGCAGAGATTTACGCCTGCGCATTTTGAATTTGTTGACACTGTTTAGTTGGAGTGGTTCATCTGAAGCGACAAGTTCGCTGATAGGTAAAGTTCCTTCTTTTTAGTGTTTCCAAATCCAAATTAAGAAATTTTGAGCTGACGAAAGAAATGCTGATTTTATTTGGCTAATCTTGAAACGTTGACGTACTCAAACGATCTATGTACTTGTGATATTTTTCTGTATTTACCTCCAAACCTTCGTGAGTTGTCTGGAGTAAACATTATCTGAGAGAAATTTTCTTTAAGTAGTAGAAATGCTAAGAAAATTTTTTTGGCTGCTATTTCTACTAAGTTCAGTATGTGGCAAAGTAATTTATTTTACTAAGCCCTAATTATATAATATATATATATATATATATATATATATATATATGTTCCCTTCTTTCCTGAGCGTCCAATATTTTGACATTCTCACATATCAAAATATGTCCTTGTCTGTCTGTATATATATATATATATATATATATATATATATATATATATATATATATATATATATATATATATATATATATATATATATATACATATATATATATATATATACATATATTTATATATACATATATATATATACATATATTATATATATATATATATATACATATATATATATACATATATATATATATATATATATATATATATATCTATATATATATATATAGATATAAATGAAAGAATGGAGTCGAACGAAGATGTTAACAAAATTCCTTTCCTCTCGACATATATTTCGATATCATTCTATTATCAATTCCCACATAGTTAGAATCGCTTTCTCTAACACTAGAAGTCTTTCGCAAATTATATCTTCTCACAATACCAAGCTGCTAAACAAAGTTTCTTCACCTGGGAGTTCCAACGCTAATCTTGCTAAGTCCAACCCATCATACAATCATAATAATAGGAATAGTATTAATAGTAATAGCATTGGTAGCAGCGATAGTGTTAACAATGATAATATTAATAATAGTATTAGTCGTGTTAATAACAATGGTAATGTTGATGGTAATAACAATAACGGTATTATTGTTGGTGGTATTACTGGTTGCATTGCCATTAATAATACTAATAATAATAGGAATAGTGTAGCTATTGGCGCTAATAATAATAGTAACAACAATCATAACAATAAAACTTCGTTTCGATTTCGGAGGACAACCCCAACATAATTAAATTTTTGTCTAGTAATTCTAAGATTAAGAATTCTATTTACCAGTGTAGAATTTCTTCCGGTACCGATGTCTTCTTCTATATAGGAGCGTCCACTTCCAAGTTTCAAACCATTATTCAACATTTAGGGATAGTAAAAAACGACATAGTACAGGGCTAAGTAAATTAGTTTGGCGTCTTAAAGACAACAATATAAATTTCAAGTTAGATTGGTTCATACTGTCTGTATCCTTTCCTTTTGATAAGGGCAGGAGATTTTGTAACATTTGCAACTCTGAACTCTTCCATATTCTCTTCTCTAAGGTTCCCCTTGTAAACACACTCATAGAAAAAATCATACAAATGTAAACACGGGCAGAAGCATACTTTTCACTCATATAAATGATTACGATAGTCACTGTGGCTTGAACAATTAGCTTAACGTGCACTCCACTTCAATAGCGAAATTCTTTCCTAAGCCTTCGAACATTCTTTCAATCAACGTACCCTTCCCTCTCCACTTGTTCCCTACCTATTATTCCTTTAACCCTTCTCTTCCTACTATCTATCTTTGACGTCAATTCTTCTAACGGTTTTTTAAAAACACTCATTATCGTTTTGTTTACCATGTAGGCAGTCATCGAAATTTTTGTTTGTCTTGTTGTCGAGAGAGGCTCCCTTTCTTTCCTGATGAGAAGATTGAATAATGCACCCTTTATTCCTTTGGAATGAAACCATGTTGTCTTCGAAACATATGTCGAGAGTAAAGGAATTTTGTTAACATCTTCGTTCGACTCCATTCTTTCATTTATTCATATACAACACGCAAATTTCTGCACATGAACCCGGAGTTTCAAACGTGTTTCTGACGTAAATTTGCTACCCTGGTTTCGGTTCAACGAATTTTCCATGCTGACGATAAACATAGGATAATTCATTCACTTATTTAAATATATATATATATATATATACTTTATTTAAGGCATATTACTCTACCAATGGTATTTGAGTACTCTTTTTTCTACCTTGTTTCACATTTATGAGAGAGAGAGAGAGAGAGAGAGAGATGAGAAAGTTGGTTTGTAAAAGCACGTGGTTGAATATATAGGAAATAGTAAAAAGTGAAAAAACTACAGAAGGCTTTTTTTTAAAGGTTAAAAAATATATATTTGAGTCAATATGTCCGAAGAATATTATAAATTTTTTTTCTTACAATGACATAGTTTAGAAGAAATGACCGGTTTCACGTTCAGCTTTTCAAATTTCTTACATCGTTATGTTTATATTGAGAAGAGTTATCGTTATGTTTATGTTGAGAAGAGTTCTAGATAAGGGGAGGTAATAAGTGATTTCTTCCGGTGTAAGGGAGATGATCGCTTAAAATTTTTTGCCTTTCCTTTGGCTTGAATTTCTCTGTATAAGTATGTTGGAATGATTAAGTCTGGGCTTGTACTTTTCAATGAAGAATGTTTCCTTGTTTAGTCTAATATGTGTTGGTGTTCCGATAGCACATTGGTAAAATTGAAAGATTAAAAACTGTGGTAGTAGTTGCTTTGCGCATTTCTCAATGTCCTCACTAAAATGTATCATTCTGTATTCTGGGAATGCAATCTGTTGTCGATGCAGTGTGCATCTACGTCTGAGTGATAGTCCCGTGGATCCCACGTAGTCTTCGTGGCAGCCCGAGCATTTTATGACATAAATTATGTTTTCAGAGGCACAAGTAAAATTAGATTTTATCTTGAATTTCTGTCCCTCTTTGAAGAGGAATTCTGATCCTTCTAGCAGGTTTGGACATGTTGCACAGTTCGGTCTACCACATTTTTTTACTTTTGCATCCGTAATTTCAGAAAACAATTTTGCCTTTGTGAGAATCATTTTAAGTGATTTAGGTTGTTTGTAGCTTTTAATGATTTGGTGTATGTTTAGAATTTCATTTAATTTGGGGTCCTTATGAAGTATTGGTAAATTCTGGGTGATGGTGGTGAAGGCTTCTTTGTTTCTGGGGTTGTATGTGGATATGTAAGGTAATATTTTCGGGGAAGGTGTGTTGTTGTGTTGAACTTTTCTTAAAGTTTCTATGTTGATTTCTGTTGCACGTCTGATCCCATCCTCTATGAGTTGAGCTGGGTAATGTCTGTCAATTAGGGTGTTTTTGAGTTCTTGCAGTCTAAAGTTCCTGGTATTTTGTTCTGACATTATTGTGCATATCCTTCTTGCAAGGTTGAAGGGGATGTTTGTTTTAGTGTGTCTTGGGTGGCATGAATTAAAAAGAAGGTACAAAATGTCTGTTTCTATTTTAAGGTTAATTTAAAAAAAAATTTTTTTTTACTAATTACTAATATACTAATTAAAAAAATTACATACATACATACATACATATATTTAAGTATCTGTGTTGTCCTCCATCGTCAATTGACAACTGATGTTGCTGTGTGAACGTCCCCGAAACTTGGCAGTTCGGCAAATAGGAATAGCCAATAGAATATGCATTGACTTACAAAGAATAAGTGCTGGGGGGATATCTTAGACTAAAGGCAGTGCTCCAGTAGAGCGGCAGACAAATAACTGAAATAAGGTTTAGAATAATATAATGAGAGAGACAGAGAGAAAGATAGATAGATAAATACACGCATACATACGTTCATAGATAGAAAGATAGATAGATAGATAGACAGATAGATAGATAGATACATACATACATACATACATGCATACATACATACATATACATATATTGATGTTTCTTTTTATGTTATGATAATAATCAATATATTTGGTAGAGTACAAAGGATTGACTACAACACTATTGACAGTGACTTCGAAGTTTCGAATATCTAAACCATCAACGAACTGTCCTATGATTGTTTACATGGCCAATGCTTCGAAGTTACCCTGCATACTGATGTTTAAATATATATATATATATATATTTATATACTGATGTTTAAATATATATATATATATATATTTATACACACACATATATATATATATATATAGATATGCATATATACACACATGTATGTATATATATATGTACGTACGTGTGTATATATACATATATATGTATATAAATAATTAAATATATATATATATATATATATATATATATATATATATATATAAACACACACACTCATGCATATTTTTGAATAATATCATTATTGGTACTGACTTTCCCCGAGTCATCCTATCGTAAATTAATATCCATCAAGTAAGCAAGAGAGAAGTTATTGCTACGAGGCTTATATTTTTATGCTTAATGTTTGAAATGGTGCCAAATATTTTACGTTTGGGAGGTGAAAATGTCAAACATTCACTATAAACATCGCTGACAGTAGCACAACTTGATAATTATTTTTTCGACTTCCATACATGTAATGAATTTTAATCCTGTATTCATAGAAAGTATTTCAAAGTACTGAGGTTTCTTAGTTTCATTTAATAGGATTCGATTATGGTATCTCTCGTTTTAACTTGTATGTTTTCGTTTACATATATTTGCATGTTATTTGTGGAATACAATCATTTCTACAAGAACTGTATATTTGGTATTTTATACGTTTATATTTATATATATTAATATTTGCGTCGAGATTTCTTGAGTCGTATCTATAAAAGTATCAATTTCATAACATATACATACAAGTATATATGTATAATTCTGTTTATATAAGTAGGGATATATAGAAGTTGACACAAAGAAATATACGTCCACATGGGCGCAGGAATTCTTGTGAGGTAAGAAATTTGCTTCACAAAGTCATAGTCCCAGTTTCAACTTGAGCAAATGCCTTTTAGTTTTCTCGGGCCTACCAAAGCTTTGTTACTGGGTTCGGTAGACAGAAACTGAAAAAAGCCCTTTGTATGTATGTGTTCGTACCTCTGTGTTGTGTGCGTCTTTGTACCTGTGATTATTTTCCATCACTGCTTGACAAATGGTGTTGGCGTATTTACGTACCTGTAACTGAGCAGTTCATTAAAAGAAGACCGTGAGAATAAGTACCTGGCTTAAAATAAAATAAGTGATGTGGTCGACTGTTCCGACTAAAAATTCCTCTAGCCGGTACTCCAGGGTGGTCGCAGACTAGTGACTGAAACAAGTAAGATGAAAGAGGAAGCATTCACAAACACTCACGCGCACACGTACATCCACATAATGCACATACACACACACATACACACATACTCGCAAGCATATCGCTTCCTTTGACTACGAAAATCATTTCACGCAATGCTGAAATCTCTGGAAATGTAAGGTGTGTAGGATTAATACAGGAAACAGCTTAGAGATGCCAACGCTAGAAGCACAACGATTATAGCTCTACTACCGCCTCTAGTAGAGTTCTGATTTGGAAGGGCTAAGACAGAAGAAGCTACTTTTTCTCCTAAGTTCTTAGGACGTCGGGTCGGATGCTTTACATTATGTACTGGTTTGGTGGACCTAATCCGTACCCATGTTTAACACCACTACCAGGCGCATGGATGACTTTAATAAAATCAACTGCTCCATGCATTTGGAATATGCCTTCAGTTTGAGGATATCTTCGAGTGTTTTTTTTTCCTGTCAATTTTGAAGGCCCAGTAAAAGGTCATGGGTGTTGCTCTTACTAACTGACTGAGATGAAAAAGAAAAAAATTCTATGAAGAAACTATATTTTTCTGTTTGAGAGTCGATGAAAATTTCCTTTTCGAGTTAGATTTCTTATGAAGTAACACTGTGCGTTTCCTTGATATCTGAACTGATTATGTCCTCTTGCAGTTGGCTGAAGATATGATTCTATATTGTTCGTTGTTATACAAGATGCCATTTTTCATATAAATGGATTATGTGGAAGTATGGATGATGCATGCGTGTGAAAATTACTGAAGGATTAAGGGGTAGTAAAATGTGATAAAATGTGTGCTTGCAATATTAAAATGTCATTAATAAACTAAATGAAGCCTGTTGATATTGATGGGGAGTTCCGTTGTTAGACGATTCGCTGGATCACTGTGAGCAAGCAGCATACTTTCATCTTGTGGTGATAACTATAAAGAAAAGGATATGCTCCATTGGATAAGATTATGGAAAGCAATTTGGATCAATGTTGTAGCGATATTCAAAGAACATTTCGATCAAAATGCTGTTAACCGCAAACTCTCAACATATAAAAAAAAATAATAAATAAATAAAATAATAATAAACCGTACACGATTTTCTTAAAAATATTATTATTTTACGTAAATACGATGTCAGTGTAATTAATCTTAATAGTTGTTCAAAATTTTGGCACAAGGCCAGAAATTTTAGGGGAGGGGCTTATTTGATTACATTAGCCAAAGTACTTGACGTACTTCATGTGATAAATACTGACAGCATAAACATGGAAGTTAACATCCATGGTAGTTGAACTAAGAACATAAATATACGGGAAAATGCCGTTAAGTATATTGCCTGACAATCTATCGATTCTGCCTACTCACTGCCTTTAATTTAATATTGGTTTCAAATTTTGTCACAATTTCGTTGAGGTGTAAATCAACTGGTGCTTATGTAGCCGATCCCGAAGGAATGAAAAACAAAGTCGACCGCGGCAGAATTTGAACTCGGGACGTAAAAATGGACAAAATTCCGCTAAGCATTTTGCCCGGCATGCTAACCATTCCGCCAGCTGACTGCTCTTATCGTTAATATTGCAACTTAAAACATATGTTAGTTCTTTTTTCGACTATGAGGAATTATTTTCTGTCATCCATTTAATTTTTTAATATCTATCTATCTATCTATCTATCTATCTATCTATCTATCTATCTATCTATCTATCTATCTATCTATCTATCTATCTATCTACCTATCTATCTCTCTCTCTCTCTCTCTCTATATATATATATATATATAGAGAGAGAGAGAGAGAGAGATATGTTTGTGTGTATATATATATATATATATATATATATATATGTATATATATATATATATCTATATATATATATATAATATATATATATATATATATATATATGTATATATATATATATATATATGAAAAACCACTGAATATCTCCCGTGACAGTAAATATAAACAAAAGTTTTCCTTATTCATGACACTAAACGCAAAAGAATATCTCTTGATATAGGCTCTTACCATTAATACAATATACTTTGAATTACTTCGATTGAAGTTAAATTAGATATTATAAAAATGCCTTTAGTGTTTTTAATAATATAATTCTGAGATATTGCTCAGGTGCACACATCGAAAATTCATCAGTGTTAATTAAATTATACTTACTGAATTATCAGAACAATCGTAAAATTATTCAAGATTATTGTGATGCAGAGATTGATACCGAAATCAAATTGTTTACGGATATTTAATACTTCATAATTGATAATATTTTAAGCATATCAGGTAAGAAGTATATATTGTCTCAGGGTATGTTAGTGCTAATATTGAAAATGAAATAACTAATTTTAAATGAAATTGCAGTTACCAAAATTTAGTGTTAAAGTTCAATTTCCAATATGTTTCACATTTGAACATTTTCCATGCTCTATAAAATACAAAGCAGTAATCTATCAGTAATAATTTAATATTCTGAGTTGAAACGACCGAAACATTTGGAATAAGAAGTTTTGGGGAACCTTGCTACTTACCACCATAGTGTTTCTTATTATTCAGCAAGTTTTCAACGAGCTGATTATAATTCCTTTTCTTTGGCCGTATTCATCTTAAAAAAACTTCAAGGGACATTTCCAAGTAAAAGATTCTACGAATCTTTTACTTGGGAATGTCCCTTGACACGCATATATATATATATTATATATATATATATATATATAGTGCGTCTTTATTTGGCCCCAAAAAGCAAATGAATAAACTGACCATTCCGAAATACAACACACACGCATGCATGTATATACACACACACACACACATTAGATATATATTTGATATATATGTATATGTATATATATATACACACACACACACACATATATATATATATATATTATATATATATATATATATATATATATATGTGTGTGTGTGTGTGTGCATATATACATAAATAAAATATTAAGTACCTTTGGAGACTGAAATTAGAAAATTCATACATTTTCCTAATTAGAAATATCGCAGAAAAGCACACACATATCTATGCAAAAATATACAACGCTCGATCTAACTCTATGTCACACCAGGTTGAAAACAACGATTTCAACTACAACACTCAGACTGTTACAAGCCACTCGAAAATCAGATTTCTAATTATACACCACAGTATAGGTAATACCAAAACTAAATCATTGAACATACCAAACACGCTACGCAACTCCACATTCCTCACCAAACTAGTTACAATAATATCTTACCCAAGGGCAGCGATGTGGCAGACTCGTTAGTAAGCCGGTCGAAATGTTTAGAGGTATTTCGTCTGCCGTTACATTTTGAGTTCAAATTCCACCGAGGTCGATTTTGCCTTTCATTCTTTCGGAGTCGATAAATTAAGAACCAGCTGCGTACTGGGGTCGATCTAATCGACTGGTCCCATTTCACACAATTTCGGGCCTTGTGTCTAGTTTAGAAAATAATATCTCTTACCCAGTCATAACATTGAGCAACATTCATCTATTTGATGCTTACATTAATACTCTAATTTCCCTTGGACTGCATATCAGTGCTGTTTACAACACATTGATACGTTAGTGGAGAAGATAAATATAGTTATTACAAAAATGAAAATGCTAAATATAAGGAGCCAACCAACTCACCAAAAAACTGAACGAATCTTTTCCGAAACTAACATTACTACCATAAGAAATATAGAGATTTCAATATTTAACTTCAGCAAAATAATTCTAGATGCAGAAAAAATGTACATATATAGCGCAAATTAACCTATAAATAAAATCCAGTTTAAGCACCACAAATTGCGAACCGCCGGCCACATACACCGAAATGACACGCAGCGGAAATAAAATTTATTATTAAGCAACAAAATAAGAAAATTACGTAAACAAAAAGAACAAATAACATTTACGATGGGAACGAAAACTTGTAAATATTTGTATCAGACACATACCAGAATTCTATGAGTAAAATACTTTTTAGATTAATTAGTGTAAATATTTACATCAAACATATATACCACCAATTTATTTGTTAAACTGTATTTAGAGTAATTAGCATTATCAAGAACAATGGCAACAAGAGAAATCAAGTTACAAGGCCAAGCTGAGAGAATGAGCCAACCACTGCCGCTGCAATACAGAAAACACACTCTATGTGGAGAGTTATTGAAAAACCAACCAAGGAAAGCAGCACAAACAAGCAAGGAAGAAAACTGAAAAAAATTGAAGATAATAAATACATCCGCTTAGGCCCAGATCTTTTACCCCTTTCATCTATTTGATGCCACAAAAATCAATATGCAAATCTAAAATCTTTAGAAATGCTGTAAGGCCAAACAAAATCCGATACACCCACTCAAAAAAAAAAATTCATGAAACTCAGCCACCACAGCTAAGCACTCAGAAATAGATATACATAAAACCTACATACAAGCAGAGTGGCATCTCATACACACCTGAATATTAACAACTTAACTATTGCAAAGTTTGCAAGTACTTGTAAGCAATCAGTAAGAAGTAATGAGTGCAATAATATGGAAAAAGCAAATATATTTCTCCCTCTATATATAATGAAATGATAATTATCAAGTGGGTAACTGAATGCACAGAAATAAAACAAAAACCAAGTTTGAACAAAACCATTGAAAATGTATGTAAAGAAAAGTAAAGTTAAAATCCAAATGAATTTCCTAAACATTTTAACAAAAGAACTGGAAGAAACAAATGTGTGTCAGTATTTTGTAAAACTGACAGAAACCCAACAGTGGTTTAAAATGGTCGAGAAGAAGAAACCGAAAGTTCGATTCTAGATGAATAATACCGAACGCCACATAAGTAGAGAAGCAAATCTGTCAAAGAAAATGCTAGCATCAAGTGGAAACTATGCAACCAATACACTAACACAGTAAACCATATACTTTTAGGTTGTTCAGTCTTTGCCATACCTGAATATATCCATTAATTCTATAGTATCAGCCCATTTGTCCACTAGATAACATACGAATCTTTCAACTCGAAACTAGTCAAGCAGTGACATTCATATGTGCTAAACTTAGAGTTTGGCTATGATTGGGACACAATAATCTCAAGCATACTTTTCTAAAGTGACAAAAATTTTAAGGAAACCGTCTTCATATAATATTTAAAGACTGCAAGGAAACTCCTGTACGCCATTCCGGCAAAAAACTTTGTCCAATAGGAAGAAAAGAAAAATACTCTCAAAATACAAAAACCCTAAAAATTGAAATAAACAAGAAGTGGGACATGGAAGTGTAAATAGTACCACCAATGATGATAGTAGGATTAAGTATAATGATAATATGAACAACATATAAGTAGTACCAATGTTTATACCATTATATCCTGCTTAAGGAATTGCTGTTTCGCTGTTATAAAAATGTTAGCATCCTAGTCAAGACACAATGGATTCAATGTTACAACTCAACCGCTATACTCTCAGTATATTCGACACAGCTTAACGAAAAAGAATTCAAATTTATTTAACCAATACTCGATGCTATAACATCAACAAATTATACAATTTACATTTTATACATTAGCATTAAGGATAAAATATCCAAATATCACATATTCTAGATAATGACCTTCTAGTAACAAAGCACGTAACAGCAAGATCACAGGCCATACAAAGCATTCGGCACTCAACAGAATAATGTCTCCCATATTGCATATAATCTACACAAGTGGAGAAGCAATAAAAAAAATCCCACTAGAAACAAGAAGCCAGAATCTCTAATAAAGGAGTATGTTAACAACAGCCTACATTTCCAAAACACAGTGCTGCACAAAAAACCGAACTTGACATTTGTATTTCTGAATGGCTAACTTATGTATTCCACGCAGCAATGATTTCAGTTTCAGAACACGATCTTGGATCAAAATACTTTCTATGCAAGTACATCTCCGTAATGCCACACCCACTTTAAGAAAGAAGGGGTGCGTTTTATGCATCAGAAAATCGCATGTAATAGTCAGTAGTGAAATATTTATCATTAGAATACCAACAGCATAAAACAGGGAATATCAAGTAATCATAAAATGTGTAGACGCTGCAAAGAAAATTAGGCATTTTGTCTGTAAATGCCAGATTTTAGCCAGGAAGAAATACATGTAGAGACACGATTATTATAATGTTTTCATATATTTGAAAGTATGTTAAGTATAATAAAATAATGTACGGGTTGATGCCATTAACAACTGCTTATCTATCACTTATGTTAGTATTATAAAATTTCAATAAAACAGGTAGCATAAACAACATACACAAAGAGGCTTTCAGATACCCTTCACACATACATACACACACACACATACGTACGCACACACGTGCACACACACAAACAAACACACAGAGTTTATGGTTAATCGACTCGGTATTTTGTAAAGAATATCTAGAAATCAAGTGCCTTTTAATCAAAGTACCTTCGTTAAAGTAAATTATGAAATTACCCAAATATAAAGACACTGATATAGAGCTAATCCCAATGTAGTGGTTCGATAACAGAAGTCTTATTTCAGTAATAGTGTCGATGTAATCCTCAGGGTATCAGGCCTTGTGCCTAAAAAATAGGATTATACCAAACGAAATAGTTCACGGCACTGAAAAAAGAGAAGTTGCTTCACTATTTCGCTAGAATATCGCTATTGATATATATTGCTAAAATTAACAGTGGATAGCATTTTGAATATTATGTTTCTCTTTTACCTTAGGCAATTGATTTGTGACCCCCTTCGATCATGAATGACCATGGGGTTGCACCTAGAAAGTTACCCTCCGAAACACAAGTCTGGGCAAAGTTGTTTATGGAAGGCCAGCAATCGCCCTATCATACCAACCTCCCCATCTCTACGCCACCGATGTTATCCAACGGAAAGGAAAAGGCCGATATAACTAGGCACCAGTGACGTCGCAGCTCATTCATTAACGTGCAAGTGGCTGAGCACTCCATAGACACGTATGTGAGGGCGCGTGGCTTAGTGGTTAGGGCATTCGGCTCATGATCGTAAGGTTGTGAGTTTGATTCCCGGCGACGCGTTGTGTCCTTGAGCAAGACACTTTATTTCACGTTGCTCCAGTCCACTCAGCTGGCAAAAATGAGTTGTACTTGTATTTCAAAGGGTCAGCCTTGTCACTCTCTGTGTCACGCTGATTATCCCCGAGAAGTACGTTAAGGGTACACGTGTCTGTGGAATGCTCAGCCATTTGCACGTTAATTTCACGAGCAAGCTGTTCCGTTGATCGTATCAGCTGGGACCCTCGTCGTCGTAACCGGCGGAGTCTTTAGATCCATAGACACGTGTACCCTTATGGTAGTTCTCGGGGAGATTCAGCGTGACACAGTGTGACAAGGCTGGCCCTTTGAAATACAGGTACAACAGAAACAGGAAGAAAGAGTGAGAGAAAGTTGTTGTGAAAGAGTACAGCAGGATTCACCCCACCTCTCTCTGCCGGAGCCTCGTGGAGCTTTGGGTGTTTCGCTCAATAAACACTCACAATTCCCGGTCTGGTGATCGAAACCGCGATCCTGTGACCACGATCCGCTGCCCTAACCACTGGGCAATTGCACCTCCACAGACAATTGATTAGGATTATGAAAAAACTGAAATGGCTTCGTTGTTGATATTGATATTGATTAGCTTTGCCCTGGCCTCAGATCCTGTAGATATTTAGGAGGGAAACAGAATAAGGTGTTCTTGATTTACATAAAATCGTTGGTAGAGTTACTATAGTTTTAGCTACAGGGTGTTGAGCTCTTAAATTTGCTAGTCTCTCAATATTAGAATAAGACATTTAGGCATTTATAATTAGTGTGAAATCACTGTTTCATACTACTTCTATATTTAGTGTGAAATCACAACTTTTAAAATCATAATTTCACTTATTAATCTTTCGTGTGTTACTGGTGACTACTAGATACTTCTATTTACAGATCGTTTAATAAAATAATCATATCATAATTAATCTTTTATAATGATAAATTAACCAAGAAATTTCATTTGATAGTAGTAATTTTGCAAATATACTTCTTTATTACCGAATTTCTTCGCTTGATAAATGTCTTTTTATCTAATTTCGTACAGACATGTCTAGTCATTTCCTAGATATATCGTTGACTCATTTACGCTTATTACTTCTTTCAGCTTCTTATTCTGCTTTTAACAATACTGTTCATCGCTGTAATTCATTTAACTACACAAATTTTCTAATAGCTTTATGAAGTGTACCAATGTCAGTTCTCTTCTAAACGTCATGTGTCATAATTTCTCTGTTCTATAAGATAGTTAGATAATTTCTTAATCAATGTATTCTGTTTTCTTATAAGAACTTGGTACATTGCCAACATTTCTAAACCTCTATTATTTAACGTCATATAAGTTGTCAGAACTTCACCAAAAGGGCATATTAATTTGTCTAAAACATCTCTATGAGTGCGTGAAATTATCCTCTCCTTTTGATATAAACTTTCCAATTTTCTCTATTCGACCACATCTCTGATACCCACCATCGAAGAGGTAGAAATTCGCTGCATTCAAACGTTACGAAATAAGAGTGAATAATTCATGTGAAAAATGTAACCTCCCAATAGTAATTGATTGATGCGACGTATCCATTGCAACAAATTCAAGAGAACTGTCAGTTAAGTGGAATGATTTTATGCAGCTTACAGCCTTTAAGTTTTCATTGCTCTAAATTTTTTACTACTATTTTTTCTAAACCTTTGTTCAGCGAGTCCTGAGTAATTTTCATGAAACCACTGTGTCATCACAAAATGCCCGATTTTATATGTAAAATGAACTAATAAAACAATCGGGACTGATTTTTTAAACAATACGTCTTTATGAAAAGCAGGTATACTGAATATTTCCTTCTAATTTAGGATATATATATATATATATATATGCAGTCTTCACCACTCACTGAAACATACATGCATTTACAAAACCTACCCTGTTGAATATGACGCGTCCGAATATGCTCCGACCGTAAGAAAGCCTCATCTGGCTTTTTTGGTACATATTACATCGGTTCTTGTCCTGATGACGTAACGATCGACAAGCACATATTGATTGTGGCATCTCCAGTATTTCGTCAGTGCACTTTTGAATTATACACATTATCTATATCATTTCATTTCTTGTCAATTTTTTTTCTGTCGTGTCAAATGTAAAGGAAAAAATTTGACAAGACAGTCAGTCGCCCGCTGACAGTCGTTGACGCTACTTCGAAGAGGTCAGGGAACAGAAGAAAAAAGAAGAAAGAAGACATGCACCCAACACCTGAGGAGAAGACACATCCGAAAGGGGGGCCCCGCCACGTCAAAACGGTAGAGTAGTAGTAAATAGGACGTGGTTCCTCCTGATGATCTCTTGAGCTAACTAGATCCTATAAAGGAGCTGTTGTGGTATCAGACCATGAAACACGGTTGAAATTCCTCGCTGATCAGCCTCATTGATCTGAAAACCTGTGATCTCTCCGTACCTGTAGTAGTAGCAGTACTAGCTCCAGCATCAGTACCAATGCTGCCGCCTCCATTGCCACCAAAAAATCATCCCTTTTCTGCGACATCAAAACTTTGATATTCATTTTAAGCATCATCCGTATTGACTTTTCTAATATAAAAAATTATCGTACCTATATCCCTTAGTTACATTTAATTATAAACAAATTTTAAAATATTTTACACTCTTTCCCCACACATACCCCCGAAATTAATGAAAATTCACTCCAAAATAGAAAAGTTTAAAATGTACGTCTGTGTCTTCTTCAATTATGAACATTTTTGTCCAGGGCAATCATAAATTTAGAAAACATGCACACCTATTAATTGAATGTACTGCTTTTCCTGGCGCACAATACTTTTTAACACGCTGTACAGGAAAATTTGTATTTTATTGCTTACAGGCAATGTTTGGCAATGTTTTATGATAGTTTTCGATTTTCCAATTATTTCCACCAAGTCTGAAACTTACTGCCAATATTCTTATGCCATTCTCTCTATATAAATCTTAAGTCTTTTGCATATTCAAGACGATATATCTCAGAATACTTTTGCATTTCATATAACTAATTAGTAATTCATATATGATAGGCAACGACAACCAATTTCTACTTTTAGCAATAGTAACCGTGTATTTCCATGCTGTTTCTATTAATGTTATAGTCTACTGTGACTGTTCAACTATCAGAACGGCTGAATATATTACATAATACCATTGCTGTGTAGATTTCAAATACCTGCAGCGCCAAATGGTCTGCTCAAATATAATCTATTTTTGGTCACCTAATTATTTATATATTTATTTTCTATCACACTTTACGAAAAATACCGAGGATGGTTACAAACATACATCAAGCCAATGATTATATAAGTGCAATTTCAATGTCGATATGTACACGTTAATGCATGTGTAACGACATGTGGAACTCAACTCGTCTAAATATTCAGCTTAAAGAGCCATGGTTTCAGCTTCATATTTCTACAAAAGAAACGCGCTTTCATAACAGGAGTCGACTGAATTATGATTATGACCACTAGTTTGTAAAGAGCGGTATAGCTTACATGATCTTCGGTCCAGTTAAAGGTGTGAAATTAGCGACAATTAATGTATAAATATCTCCACTCTAAGCGCATTACAGTGAATATTCATAGTATTTCGCATCTCGTATTGATATGGGTCTCTTCACAATTACATATACTCTTTTAATCTTTTATACGTTTCAATCATTTGACTGCGGCCATGCTGGAACACCGGCTTTATTCGAAGAAGCCGCCCCAGGACTTATTCTTTGTAAACTTAGTACTTATTCCATCGGTACTTCTGCCGAACCACTAAGTTTCAGGGATATTAACACACCAACATCTGTTGTCAAGCGATGGTGGGGGACAAAACACACACACACACACACACATATATATATATATATATATATATATATATATATATATATATATACATATATATATATACACGACGGGCTCACAAAGTTTTGGTCGGCCCAAAGCTATAGTAGAAGACATTTGCCTAAGGGGCTACGCAGTGGGACTGAACCCAGAACCAAGTTGTTGGGAAGCAAGCTTCTTTATTTCATAAATTGTCTATGGAAGCTGTATATTGACGGGACAAACAAGGACAGACAGAGGGTGAAGTAGTTGCTTATTACGAATGAAAGTTTCGAATGATACAATATAAGTGTTATGCTGTTAAAAATTAGATTTTTCTTCTTTTCAAAATTTCTATATAAATTAGATAATCATTGCAAATTTTGCAATGAGTGACTGAAGGAAAGTCAACTAACCGCCAGATTTGAACCTTTACTTTTCCTCCTGGCCCCACTTACCTAGTTGTAGTCACTCGCAGCTTGTTCTCTAATTGCTTCCATCTTTTCACGAACATATCCTGTGACAGGTATCTCCTCTCCAGCCTGAACTTGCTATCGATGTGGTAACTAAAGAAGATAACCAACTTCTGGCATGAATGATGGCCGCAATGCTCTGCCCGAGCCAATTTTAGGGGACAGAGCGTGTTACTTGCAGGATATTATATTTATATTCCCTGTTAAACAATAGAGCGGCCATCACCAACGCGGAATCTACCTCCGGCGGCGCCGCTGTCACCCTGGCACGGGACGTGCGCCGCCTCATATAGGTTAGCAGAAGCACCACTTCTTTTGTTGGCTTCCAGGGGTTGACAGATTACTCGCGGGCCATCTCTATTGTTCTAAATCTGGCTTCTATTGTGCCAAATTTCCTTCCTTTTGTTATATAGCTAATAGCTTTCCATAAGGCTGCCAGGCATTTTCAATAATCTCATCTGTTGTGTTGGTGGGAGGGAATATTTTTACTTCACTCTCCTCCTCTGTAATTTTAAAAAACTTTTCCTGGAGTTTTTCCAGTGGGATCTCCAGACTTTCCATTTGTACGGCGGCGACTGCCGTAAAGCCTTTGGAGACTTGTTTTGTAGGCTGGTTAGCCTCCAAAGCCTCACACTCATCGAGAGAGCATACTTCTCTTATTATCTCCACCGCACGAACAGTTCCAAGATATTATTATTATTATTATTATTTTGCAGTCAGTAAGTTCAAATCCCATCCTCGCCAGGGGGAGGGGATCAGCTCAAGTAATGAGACTAAAACGGCTGAATACAGTTCTTTTTTCTCAAAAGAAAATTGTAGGTTTCCACAGTTCAAAAAATAAATTCCTCGCAATAGGAACAACAGTTCAAATCCCACCCCCCCATTTAGGGGTGAGGCGCAGTTCAACAATGCTTGCAAAGGCTAAATTTTAAAAATGCACTCCGTTGAAGAATCCAATCCAACACAGAGTGCAATCAGAAAACATTTCACAATAATAATTTTCAACAATGAATTTTCAACAACAATTTACAATACATAACAGTTTCAACAATAAAAAAAGGACAACTTCCAGAGAGCAAAAAAAAAAAAGAAAAAGAAAAATATGACCGAAGTCTTCAACCGGAGGCAAGCTTCTTTATTCTATGAAATTGCCTATGGAGGCCTTACATAGTGGGGGAAGCACAAGGTGGGGCCAAAAGAAAAAACGAATGAAAAGAATGAATTTATATAATGAAAGATGAAATGAAGCCGTTCGGCTCCAGCTATTAATACAACCATTTTTTAAATAACTAGTTCATAATGCCTTTGCTTACGTTTGTAGCGACAGTTAATTGGAATACTTCCGAAGAATAAAGTTTTTAAATATCCTGAAAACTTACTTGTTTCGGCATGACGCCGGAGTCTAATTTCTTGACCCACCATTTATAGTCTTGATTTACCTCATAGTTTTTCAATTCCGACATATATTCTGGGTCTGCCACTACACAACGAACGTACTCAGGCATCCCCTGCACTCCTGATACACCCACTTTTATAGCATTGACCCACAAGTCTATTTTGTCATGCAGTTCTTCGTTTTCTCCATCGTTCAATATAGTATGATTTTTCAAGGGCGATGGTGGAGAAATTTGGGACTCGTGTGTGCTTGTGTTTGTCTTCATCTTAGGTGGGGCATGGAGAGGGCTGGTGTCTGTAGGGCTGGTTGGGGTAAAGTGGTTGTAGGTTGGGGATCCTCCTTCACAACGCGTGATTCTTCCTCCTCTTCTTGCTCTTCTACCACTATCATCCAGCTGGTATTCGATTCCTCCTCCTCAACGCTGGTACCTGTCTTCCTCTGTAGTGCCACATCTCTTTCTTCTTCCTCCACGATCAGTGGAGTATCAACCACTTTTACCTTCTGTCTCTCATAATCCATTTCTTGTAGTGGAGGACACTCCGCTCTAATGTGGCCTTTCATGTCACATTTATAGCATCACGTAATCTTCCCTTCTGCTCTGACCTTTAATATCGTCTCCCTCACTGTGATATTCTCGACCATTTTTTCGATAGTCTCCTCAACGATTTGCACCACCATATCAAGGGTGTGTCCCTGC
>NC_042997.1:123904724-123914724 GCF_006345805.1 Octopus sinensis | reverse complement strand
ACACACATACACATGCAAACACACCTATATACATATATATAGGTATGACTATGTGGTAGGAAGCTTGCTTCCAAACTACATGGTTCAAGGTTTCGTTCCACTGCCCACTAGGATAATTTCTTATATTACAGCCTCGGGCCGACCAAAGCCGTGTGAGTGAATTTGGTTGACGGAAACTGAAAGAATCCTCTCGTGTATATATATATATATATATATATATATATATACTAGCAGTATCGCCCGGCGTTGCTCGGGTTTGTTTCGACCCGCTGGAATTGTAATTTTGCAAAGTAAAAATTTTGTGAACATTTTTCTGGTCGAAATACAACGAAAGTGGCGACACAGCAGTGAAAAAATCGTAAAAAATAGGGATTTTCATAGAAAAAAGCATCTTTTTGATGTAAATAATTTTTGGTGTTAACATTGTCCGATTTGAATTTTATGTTCTGCGGAAGGAAGAGGAATTCTTCTTCTACCATACTCTCAATTTTGGTCAACTTGCGCCGCAGGGTCTCGGAGGAGATAGTGTTAGTTGAAGGTTACCATTCTAGGTGCCTGAGTAACAACGTCGCGGATTTACAGATAACAGAATTAATTACTATTTTACAGAATAAAATTAAATAATTCTTGAAAATTAATTAATATTAATATTTTTTGAACAAAATAAATAATTTTTAAAACTTAAATAATAATTTTTTTTACACAAACGCGAACGGGAAAAAGGGGGTGGCGAATTCGATTTACATACCTAATTTTTTTCTTTTTCATGACATTGTAGCAAAATAGTAGTGAATTATATAAATACCAGCAGTACATTTTTTTTCTGGGGTATTTCTTTTCAACCTCGTCACATATTTGCCCCTTTCAATTTAAACAAAGTCTTAATTAAGCAATTACGGCAGCTTAGCAATGGTTTCAATACAGGCGTGACATCTGTATCTCAATTGTTCAAAACCCTTCGAATTTTTTCGCACGTGATGATATCATAGTGAAAACTTTCAAGTACGGCGCTTAGAAGTACGCTCGCAAATTAATACTACCAAAATTTTGAAGTTCGCGCTCCGCTTGTGTGTGTGCGTGCTTTAGGTGTACGTAGGTATGTGTTTTTGTGTGTGTCACTGAAGCCATACATACATATATACATACATAACCTCTCTCTCTCTTTTCTCTCTCAGTCACTCACTACAAAAAGTGAATAAAAAAAGTTCAGTTATTTCTGTCTTTCACTCTCTCTGTCTCTTTACACACACTAACAAAAGCACTTCACTTACACACCACACTTTCTGTGTCGCACAACCCATCAAACACACACACACACACACACACACACTCACGCACGCACACATGTACATCAATGCTTTCGGAGTGAAATGTTAAAATATTGAGTTTTCTCGAATTTTGTCTTAATTGGGGGTGAAATTGAAAGAAATATATTATGGCATGACCGAATGGAATACTTTGAAAAATCTTAGGTTAACTCTAATTGAAGAAATTGTGTGAGGAGTAAATCGTTATGTATTTATTTGTTTCTGTTTGCTGTGTTTTTTTTATTTTTTGAGTAGTGGTTTAAATACTTTCAGTTTAGTCTTCCTCAAATCACTCTGTCGCTATTTACTTTCATTTTATTCGTTGCACACTGTGTGTGTGCGTGTGGTGTAAACCACATTAAGAAAAGCATTTGATATACACACCAGAATGTGAGTTTTCTGTAAATTTTGCTTAATTGGAGTTTAAATTTTAAAAACTGGACCTGGCATGACCCGATGCATTCTACTCTTAAAAATGCTAGGTAAATTGTAATTGAAGAAATCCTATATTGTAGATTTCTATAAGTTACAAAGGGAGGCAGATAAAATCTGCCTTTTATAATAAGAGATATATGTTTGTGTGTGTGTATGTGTGTGTGTATGTATGTGTGCATTTATGTTTGTGTGTGTCTGTGTTTGTTCATCCACCATCGCTTGACAACCGATGTTGGCGTGTTTACGTCTCCGCAACAGCGGTTCGGCAGTGCAAAGAGTAAGTACTGGAGTCCATTTGTTCGACCAAAGGAGGTGTTCCAGCATGGCTACAGTCAAATAACTGAAACATGTAAAAGAAAAAGAATAAAAGTATATATACATATATTTGTGTTCGTGTGTATGTTTATGTGTGTAATTGTATATATATAGATATATATGTGTATGTGCATGTGTGTGTATGTGTGTGTGTGTGTGTCTGTGTTTGTGTAAAATGGAAGACAATGTACTTATGTAGTGAATAACTTTTATCAGATTGTGTGTATAATTTTGAGCTGAAATTTTACATGTAATATGATGAAGTCGCTGTTGCTTCAGAGTCAATTCTCAAAAGAGACATGTAAGATAACCCCAGATTTGAAGTAGATTATACACTCGGTAAAGCAACCTTAGACATATTTATTTATTGTTAGACATCATCAAAGTAGACGTGAATTGGAATTAATCAGGTGTTAGGTCGGCAATTCGTAAATAGATTTTATTAGAATATCTCTCAATAATTAGGCAACTGAAAGCAATATCGCTGCCGAATATTCCATATATATCTCGCTGAGGTGGTTTAAAAAACTAACACATTTGCAGGCGTAGTAGGCGTGAAAATTGACAGGTAAACACGTACTCAACGCTATTTCAGCATAGAATATAAAGGGGGTTTGGTAACGGCGATAAAATGTTTTATACCGACAGCCTATTGTTATGCTATCAGCTCTCCCATTCTGCTGTGCAATAATAATGATACAAACAAAATTTAAATGAAATCAATAATCGTGATACGATTTAATATCATTTATTTCATCAAATATAATTTATTGTAAATCCTCAACAATATCACTGATAATTTCTTTCGAGAAATCTTTAGAAACTTTGTCTGATTATAACGACAATCGAATAATGTATTAAAAGCGTTTGATGTAGATGAAGATGCAGATGTTAAAGTTTTCGCATTGAATACAGTAATGCGAAGATTGGAATTCTAATTCATTCACTATAATGTGTGGTATGGCCATAAATGTTACTGAATATGAAGCAAATACAAACCTCTGTAAGATATGAAAGAAATCATTTGCATATATTAAAGATGTATTCTGGTTATAATACAATAGTTTTCTATGTTCATTCAATAATCCTATTGTTAATTTAAAGACTTAGTATAAAGTTGAACAAAATGTCTTGTGGTATATAGTAAAGCCTTTTATATTCTAATTGTAAATCCTTCTGAGTTCAAATATGCCTTTCATCACTTCAGGATCGATAACATAAATTACTATTCAATCCTGAGTTCGATATAATTAACTGATACTTGGCTTTATAGGCCTTTTCAAGATAGAGATGCAGTTGAGATACCCGACAAATATCCCCCTTAATATTACTTCTGCTTTAAGGGCTTACGATGACAAAAATCCCAAGACACCTGATTTTCTTGTGAGAAATAGCAATGACAGGTATAAACGTGAATGATATGACGATGGAATAATGTGGGACAAATCCTACGATTTACGAGAAATGGGGTTACAGTATAAATTGTTAACAGAACATGTTGCCTCATCGAAAGTACACACAAACATACACACATACACACATACACATATACACACATACACACACTTATGGAGAGGAAATATTTATAAATTTGTTCATTTCTTCCAATGACAATGACGATGCAATTTCAAGGAGAAAGTTTTAACAGTTCATTGGAGTAGCATAGATATCACTTAATTTATCTGTAAAAGAATGTTATTATATTTTGTATTTATTTTCTTATTTATGCTTTGCCAGATTGAGAAGGCTTGTGTGTAATACATGCATTAGAAGCTATATCTCGAGTCCCGTCACAGTGTATGCAACCGCCTCTGAAATATTGTTCCAATATCAGATATTTGCACAGGAGTCTGTGTTGACATAAGATGTAGAGAGGCCATGGACGTGTATGAATCTACGGCCCTTTTAAAATATTGCATTTCTGACTGCATTGTTATCGACATATACACGCAATTAGATGAACTAAAATATTGACTTTTGAGACACGCTAAATTTAATGTAAAACCAAACGGATACTGATTTTCTTATAAAATGAATGACTTATGTGGTATCTTTGTGTCAGCATCATAGAAAGGAACTTCATTACAATGTCTTGCTTTCTGATTTGATAACTTTTTAGTGAATCAAGTAATTTTTCAATAACAATTTGTGGCATATTAACAGTTTCGGTTAACAAAACAAATACCTGTCTGTCATAAACGTTTATGTTTGAATTCATCTTGTATTTTTCTGCTTTTTGATTTCCGTTTTTTACAACATTTAATGAAAATTATTTATAAAATCTCATTCTTATCAATTATTATACGTTCCAGAATCCAAAACTCATCACAATTTTACAAAGTAGCTAAGTTTGTAGGGTGTTGTCTAGAAAGACTTGATCACTTAACTTAAAATCTTGCATTTGGTAATTTTCTTCATCGGTTGATGACCTCTAATAGTTAGACATTATTTAATTGTCCCTGATTAATTTATTAAAAAAATATACTCATACACGCGACCGATAAATTTCCATAATGAAAAAATAATATGCTTCGGCGATTCATTTTAATACACTGTTAAAAGACGCCTCTATGGAATAACCTTCATGCGTGAATACATTATTTTTCAGTAATATTTTAGATATTACTAATATTGTAGTTAATTAGTTAAGTCGGCACAATTGAAGAACATTGTTGCTATATTGTATTCATATATAATGGTGACAGGATTGATGTTTAACAGCGTTATTAAAATGCTTAAAACGCATACAAAGTATTTATTAAACTATATAAGACAGAGTACGAAATTAGAATTAGTAATGACCACAGCGGAAACATGACACTTAATTACTACGAGTCTCCATCAAAGTTGGCTCATTTTTTCATGGAGTTATTAGCAGCACAGATTTAATATTGAACGTCAGAAATCTAGATGAAATATCTATCTGAAAGAATGGCAGTTCAATGTTATATTTTTGTTACGTATCATGTGATATTTTGTTTCGAAATCGGTGGTGTCCAAATGTTCCCATCCCAAATACTATATTTTTTAAAATGTTTCTAGATAGAACGGCAAAAGAGACGTACGCACACAAACACACACACACACATATGTATATGATATATATCTATATCTCTACATATATATAATGTATAGGAATATATATATATATATATATATATATATCAATGTAAAGATTTAGATTCAGATGAATATGGTACTTAAGTTGAGGCACCAGAATTTAATACGGTATTATCCATACAATTTCAAAATAAGGTGATTAAAATCAAAATACGCAACAAGGATATCCAGAGGAAATGCAGATATCCTTGTTGCTTATTTTGATATATATAAATGTATATTATATATATATATATATGTGTGTGTTTGTGTGTATTTGTGTATGTATGTGGTGTGTGTATATGTATTGCGTGTGTATGAGTTGCGCCTATGGGGAAGTTTTATGTTGGTATTTCGTGCATTATATTCAAATTATATTTTTAAAAGGGTTAAATCAACAACGGTTGATCTTGTCTCCATTTCTTCATTCACTTATTGTATTTGCAGCGTTTTTCTCAAGACTATCTTGGGCAGATATACAAACATGCCATGACAGCCAATAAAACAGATATGGAAGTTTTATTGTATTTTTCGCAGCATACGTACGCCTGAATAAAAGAGAGTGTTTACATAACTGCAAACTCACAAAAAATAAACATGCACATTCACATACATGGACACACCCACACACACACACACACACACATATATATATATGATATATATATATAAAAATGTAATATTTAAATAAATATCTGTAAATATAAACCATCCGATCTTCTGATTACCTCATTTCTTCTAATATATAATACCTGTACATCATCTTCAAACCTTCCAATATATATATATACCAATTTATGTATACATATATACAAAATATACAGGCAATTATATATATATATAAATATATATGTATATATATATAATATTAGGGAGTAAATCCAAACTTACAGGGAAAAATTAGATTTAGGATAAATTCAAATTTCACACTATAAATATAAATTAAATTAGAGATAAAACCACTATTAGGCAAATCAAACAGTGAAAAACATAAAACAAACATAAAAATAAATATAATTAATATAATATACAAAATATATAAAATATAAAATTTAAAATTAAATTATTTAAATTTAAACTTTTTAAAATTTATATTTTATAAATTTTATATTTTTTTATATTTTTTAAATTTTAAATTTATAAAATTTTGAACTTTAAAATTTTTAATATTTATATTTATTTGATTATTCATTTTTTTTATATATGTATCAAAAAGGTATTAAAAAGTTTAATATGATATAATAAGTAATTTAATTTTAAATTCTAAATTTTATATATTTCGATTTGCCTAATAGTGGTTTTATGTCTAATTTAATTCATATAGATATATATATACATATATACATATATATACATATATTTACATATACATATATATACATATATATATACATATATATTATATATATATATATCTGTGTGTGTGTGTGTGTGTGTGTGTGTGCGTATTTATTTCCTGTTTGGGATAATGCGAAGTATTCTAAAACCTGTTCCTGCGAAGTTTTCGTTTTCTTATACAAAAACACGCAAATATTCCCGCACAAAATTGCACGCGCACACACGTTGTGACATTTTCTTTTTTTTTTTTGCCTAATATCACATGAATTACCTGGTTTATCTATTTCGCTTACTCTTGACAGCAGCTAAAACAAAATGATCAATAGTTTGTATTTATTGAAAAGTGTTATTTTACAATTGGAATTAACTAACATTATTCCTTAGTACAATTGGTTTTGAAGATGCAAGTGACAATTCGTTTATGTCATATATACAATGGCACACTATACTTGAGTAAGTGGTCGATAAAGTTAATGCCTATAGACATGGTGTGTGATTGGTCACCTTAGGTTGTTGAAACAATAGTAATCCATGTAATACATATTGACAGACACACCAATTTTCATTAATTCCACACACACACATACACACAGACACATACACAATGAACCAAACACAATCACACAAACACACACGCACACATATGTGTATGTATGCATGCATGTATATATATGTATGTATATATGTATGTATGTATGTGTGTATGTGTCATTTTCTCCTAAATTTTCCTCTTAGAAAGCAGGAAAGCATACAGCAGCTTCTAGCTCCATAGTTCACATAAATGCAGACTCAGGTTTAGTTTTCAAAGCGAGGCCTGCAGTATATATATGCACGCACGCGCATACACACACACTCACACATACACGCGCAAACACTCCTATACACTCTCTGATACACATATACGAGTATGCACACACATATACACACACATGCATACATACATACATACATACATACATACATACATACATACATACATACATACAGATATATATATATATATATATATATATAAATTTGAAAAAAACACCTTTTATCAATTCAATTTTGAAACATTAAATTATTTCATTTAGAAAAAAATCACATATTAAAGAAAAATTAAATATAAGATAAAACAAATAACAATGATTAAATAATGTGCAAAATAATAAATAAAAGGTATATATTTGGTAGAATTTTTCCCAGTAAGTTTGGAATAATATTCCCTCATATTATATATATATATATATATATATATATATATATATATATATATATATATTATATATATACATATATATATATGATAGAAAGACAAATGATAATTTTCACGTGTTATTGTTCTCTTATAATTTATAAATATTCATTTTATATTTGCGTGTCTTATTTACACGCTGTCTACTTATTTGTGGAGGTAATCTGTAAGTACGTGCGTGTGTGTACATAAACTTAGGGCCAGTGGTAGAATCAAAGCTGAAATAATAGAATGGTGTGCTAATGCTTAATAGTATTTCATCTCATCTTTGCAATGTTATAGCAATAATCGATTAATTCGAAGTCCTAAAAGTAAACAGATTCCAAAGAAAAAGGAAGAGGATCGGAAGTTGTACGCCGTTTAGGGTTATCATGTTTTGTTGCCGTGTTCTTGTAAGTTCGGAAGATTATATTGACAGCAAACAGAAACAATGGGCTTTTGTTTTAAACGTTTTGAAGTTGAAGAGCTTACGGTACATTTCTATAAATCACTGCGTACCTTGTTTACACAAGAACTGTTTCACTATCATTAGTTTCAATGATCTAATACTTACCCTGCAACAGAAACTCATGGAATATGTTTTAAAAGACTAATAAAAATCTATAATTTTAATTACATACACATAAACACATACATACATACACATAAACAGAGAGAATTTGAATAGAGAATTATTAATGAAGATCCATGTTTTAACAAAGTGAAATAAATGAAAGGTTTCATGAAGTTCTGAGTTCAAATTTTACGGAGATCAACTTTTCCTTTCATCATTCCATGGTCGATAAAATAAGCAGTAGTTGAACCCTGAAGTCGATGTAATCAAATTCGCAACCACAATGCTTCGACGCAACCCCAAAAGTAAGCGCAGCTATGTCTCTCCTGGTCTTGATGGTGTTACATAATTGCTTCTTACATGGCGGGTTCTTTCTTTTGTACAGGCTTTCATTCTTCTTTCAATTCTGCCTTAATAACTGTGTCACTCCAGAGCGAGTGGAAAATTACCAGTGTCGTTCCCTTGTTCAAAAAAGGTGATCGCACATCAGCTGTCAACTACCGTCCAGTTACTAGCTGCATCCCCAAAATAACGGAGCCATGTGTCAGAGTAACAATCTGAAACTTCTAGAGCTCTTACAGCCTTATGCAATCTTCACAATATGGATTTATAATTCCAGCTGCTGTAGCCAACTCATCGAGTTCCTTGAGGATATCACCAGAGTTACTGATGTTGGTGGAGTTACTGATGGGTGGATTCCATCAGTCTGTTTGTGCCCCACAAAAGCTCATGGCAAAACTATCTGCAATGGATGTTTAAGATAATCTCTATAACTGGCTTCAAGTTATAGAGATCATCCTTAGGATGGTTTACGAGTCGGAAACTATGAGAGCATTGCACGTTTTATC
Organism: Octopus sinensis; assembly: GCF_006345805.1. Lineage (NCBI taxonomy): Eukaryota > Metazoa > Mollusca > Cephalopoda > Octopoda > Octopodidae > Octopus > Octopus sinensis. The sequence goes on along the minus strand of NC_042997.1, from coordinate 123,905,595 downwards.
AGAAACATCAGTAACCTAATGAAGTTGAAGACAAATTTATTTAATTGTTAAATTCAAATTACGATGAACGTAAACAAACAAACGAAGTTTAGTTTAGAAGCGTTGAGATGTCTTAGAAAGTTAAAGAAGTGATTTTAAATTCTCAAACGCAGGATAATGCTAATAATATAGCCTGAACAGGATAAGCTACCCCTATTTTACAGAAAAAAAGTGTTGGCGGACGGCTACGAAACATGAACTCACATCTCCGTGAATATGCGTTGGGGTGCTCTGAACCAATGAAGCTAAACCACCTACACCACAAATTAAAGATATATTGAAATCTCGCTTTATGAGACGCTATCATACGTTAATTTCAAATTACGATGGTCGTAAACAAACAAACGAAGTTTGCTTTAGAAGCGTTGAGATGTCTTAGAAAGTTAAAGAAGTGATTTTAAGTTCTCAAACGCAGGATAATGCTAGTAATATAGCCTGAACAGAATAAGTACCCCTGTTTTGCAGAAAAACGTGTTGTCGGCCGGCTATTTAATTGTTCTTTATATATGCATCGCCTCATTTTGGCAATCACATTATGGCCACAATGTGCATCCCTCCCCGGGATCTTTCCACTAGCCCCAGGAAAGCAGTATCACCCAGTTTGGGAGCCACTGTTTGTGGGCCACTATACAATCAAATATTATTAGCGGCCAATGAGTTTCGTAAAGTATGAAAGCATAAACTTATATTAAGTATCGCATATTATAAGTTTGCTTCTGTGTCTTAGATGACATCACAATATGGAAATAGCGAGTAATTTTTACATGTAGGACAATGCATTTAAAGCCACAATTTTGTATACTAAAGTCCCTTTCATCCATTTCTGAACAGA
>NC_042997.1:123849724-123894724 GCF_006345805.1 Octopus sinensis | reverse complement strand
ATATATATATATAATATATATATATATGTATATGTATATAATGGAAAATGGGGATTAAGATTCCAGCTGAATACTTTATAAACATTCTGTAAGGATTGGACGTTATTCACTAACTTGTCCCGTGAGAAAGATTTCAATCCATATAGGGCCGTAGCGTTATATTCTGCTGCCTGACCAATTTGTAAATCCGAACTTCAAACACCGAATATATTTAGTATAGAGTCAATGATTTTAGTATAAAAACACCAAAAGAATGGGAAATATATATATTATTTTTCTGTCCTTACTCATATTTAGGATACATCTTGGCAAATTCCTAAATTCTGAGATGCTTTGGTTATGCATTTTAATCGATACCATATTTTGTCGACGAAGATTCTATACCTATTTTGTTGTATTTTCGGTTCTAATTCTGTCGTCTTCATATATATATATACTCTGTGGTTGCTGATGTATTCCCCAGATATAATATATTAAGATTGACTGACATGTATGTGAATAATATGTATGTCTTCATTTAAAACTAATTTATTTTGCCACTTGCTGTTGTGAAAATGACAAGAATCGTCAAATGCACTTTTGTGGAGAAGTATTAAAACATTAATTTCAAAGATGTCTATTTTTGTTTTCGTTGATTTTACTGATAAGTTTAATTACAATTAAATATAAATGCATGTGAGTAATCTTCCTTTGTCAATAAAGAAAGACGTAAGAAAACATACACATAGCAGGAAGTTAATTCTGAATTTTTATCTAAGATTTATCTGTCACAAAGAAATGACAACAATTAAATTACCTATCTATTTCATTTTAAATAAAGTAAATGAAGCATTAGATTTATGACTTAAGATCATCATGGAAGAAAGTAACGTTCTGTTTCATTATAGCAAAAACGTTAAAACACAAGTGCATGTGAGAGTGAGTGACATAGCTTCTAGAAAGCACGCTATACACTAACTAAATTCGGAAAAAATCCAGGCTTTTATAACTTCTCATGGAAATTTCTAGAAGCGTACCGAAATACCTTTTAGAATAATTATGCCTAAAATCTAAATGATTTCGGCTGAAATGTTTTTCAAGCAATGAGAGAATTTGTTTTAAATTATTTTAAAACAAAGCTGCCAAAACAGCTTTCCCTTCACCTATAAATAGATGTTATTCCCTTCTTTAGTTTGTTCGGGAGCTTACTATTTGTGAAGAAACCCTGAGAAAGTAGCTGCAATGATTTGGCAAGGATTCGTTTTTCTGACTTGAGAAAGACTGCTGGAAATCCATCAGGACCAACAGCCGAGATTGCGTCTCTATCATCTATTGGCAGCATTACATTCTTTTCTTCGACGTTAAGCTTCTGTAGCAGTAAAGAATTCTACAGGCTTGCTAACTTGCCTTTGCCGTAGGAGTGGGTTGAAGACACTTTTGAACTGTTCATTCAGTGCTTCAATCTGCAATGCACAGAATCAGACACTATGGCGTACTTACAGAAGGATTTAGGGTCTGATTGATATTTTTTTATGATCAAGTCTTCCGTGCCTGGCCTTGCCTTCTCATGGGAGTACTTCAGTTGTTTTTCAGTCTCCAACAGTGCTGTTTCCAGGCGGGGTTTCTCACTGCCGTTTAGTTCTCAGATGAAGCGGTTTGCACTCTTTGTATGCCGTCTCATAAGAACATTTCTCTTCTTGGAAATCTTGTTTCTGTGGCCCTTGTCTCTGGAACAATACTGTAGCATATGACTTGCATTACAGACATGAAGATTTTTAAATCCATGCTTATATCAGGTGTAGAGAGACATTAGGGCCAGTCTGGTTTGGTGATATCTTTCTCAATTGAATTCCATTCTGTTTTGTGGTAGTTCAGAATGAATAGATTTTAGGTGCTTCACATAGGCTTCATGTCTGTGGGTTCCTTTGGTCCATAGATGGTCAGCTCTATTATGTTGTGATTCGAGATTAGTGTCGGTGTCACTTTTACATTATGGATGAGATCCACATTGTTTGTGAATCAGATATCAAGTATATTGTTTGTCCTGTTTGGTTGGACTATTATTTATTCCATGCACAACTTGTTAATGAGGTTGAGCAGGGATTCCACCTAGCATAGCTCACACTCACACAAACACATGCATGCACGCACACACACGCACGCACATATATAGTTCATACTGTTAGTAGTGCTCAAAATATTTAAATTTGAGCGGGTATAGAAGTAAACGTGAGGATAAGCAAATTAGTATATTGAATACATGAATTACACAATATGTAATCATGTATACATACAAAATGGTCCAATGGACACAAAAAACAAATAATAAAGAATATTAAATGTGTGGAATAAAGGTATTACAAACCCAACAGCTGTTTCTTGGGCTCGGCGATCCATAATAAAGTCTGTAGGTTCATGCCATCAGAGAATACAACCGTATGGATGTATGTAATATGTTAAATGTATATCTATGGTAATATGTATTCATATGAATATACATACACTCACTCACTCACACACACTCACAAATATGTATCACTTGACACTAATATAGAAATACAGATAGCCAAATTAATCGATAGATATGTAGGTTGGTAGGTTGATAGATAAACGGAAGAGGCAATCAATCTAATAACAATTCTTGTAAAAATACATACATTTATGTATATACATATATGTATGATGTGCTTTTAAAAACTATCCAACTTTATTTTTGCTTGCTGGAATATCAGTGACTGACCTTAATTTTGTCGCGCATTTTTCTATATATTGCGAGCTGTAACGAACTACAATTATGTCTAGGTATCCAGCTCTGTAGATGGGCAAAAATAGCTGAAAACTGAACGGTCTATTGGTCATGTAAAGTCACTAGAAGATGGTAGGGGCTTTTGTCTCCGGCTTGCAGAATGAATCGATAACCCGCCAGTTGAGGCTTGCTCCTGAGGTTAAAATGATAGACATTGGTTCGTAACGAAACGACTTATTGAAATGGCAACATTACTTGTCAATATAGTTGCTATTTTCATCACTTAGAGAGATTTTCTAACTATCTACTTTGCTTGACATATAGCCCCTCTCTCTCTCTCTCTCTCTTTCTTTCTAGGTGTGGCTGTTGGTCAGAAGCTTGCTCCCAACCACATGGTTCCGCGTCTAATTCCACTGCATGAAACGTTGGACGAGTGTGTTCTACTATAGCCTCGGATCGACGAAAGCCTTGTGAGTTGATTTGGTGGATGGACACTGAAAAGTACCTATTGTATACACACACACACTCACATACACACAAACATATATATATATATATATATATATTATATATATATATATATATATATATATATATATATATATATGTGTGTGTGTATATATGTATATATATGTATGTATATATCGCTTGACAACCACTCTTGATTACGTTCACGTAACTTGGCGGTTTGGCAAGTACCAGGCTTACAAAGAATATTGCCAGTGTTCCATTTCTTCCAATAAAAGATGTTGCTCCAGTATGGTCATAGTCATAACGGTTGAAGCAAATGAAAGAATAAAAGAATTAAAGAATAACAAAAATTATTTCTTTATATACTTTTGAATTTCATGTTGCCAAGTTTCGATTTCTTATCTTCAATCTTATTTTATAATAAAATTCCAGTATGAATTTAAAGAGTAAAAATCTCTTCAGTGCAGAAATTGTGACATATTCTTGTACATTTTAAGGGATGGAGCGTTCCTTACAGACTGAATGGTAGTAGTATGTGTGTGTGTATGCGTGTGAAAGAGAGAGAGAGAGAGAGAGAGAGAGAGAGCATTGTGTCTTTAGATTTCGTTCTCAAAATAGCTAGAGGTTAAACAACACCCACAGTAGGCAATATCCAAGGAACAAATAGAAGCCATAAATAAACCAAACACAAGTAACAAGGATAGAAACCGTAAGGAACTAAGAAGATTTAGAGATAATAGCATAGGCCTAAAACAAAACACTATAATAACGATAATTGTGACGATTTGAATGAAAAGCAGCCTAAATTATAAACGAAATAACAACATACTGATCCTGTAAAGAATTACATCCCATGTATAAATATAATTGACGCCAAGAAAAGTTACTCTAAAAAGAATTACATAGAAAGTAATATAATGAAATTCTTTTAGAAAGATCTCTCTAAGCATTTTTCAAACGAAAACAAATATCACAAAATAGTATACGCATACAAATTAAAGGTGGGTTTCTGCTTTTCAAAAACATTGCACAAATTATATCAGCACAAAATAGTAAAAAGTCAAATGATTTCTATAATAAAAAGAGTAACGAAAATACAAATGATTTACTTAATGATACTATGAAATACACAAGAAGCGGTGGAAGAGAAGTAACCCTTAATGTATCCCTGCTACGATCGAAAATTATAAATTTGCAGGCTACAATAAGAAAAAATAAATAAACGTAATAATAGCAATAAAAAATATGATAATAAAACACTAATGCAATTGATTTGAATATATATGCCGATACATATAGTAGCAACAACGAATATAAAATAATCACATACAAACATTCACACACTTCCGTTGTACACGCACACACATACACGCATATACTCAAACAGAGCTGAAATGCTGTTTGAGTTTTCTTTTCAGTGTTGAAAGTTCACCATTCCATTTCCATTGCACATACACACACACATAACCACGAACGCACACGCACACACAAAAAAATCACATAACTCCCTTTTACATACACATACTTATACTCACACAGATTTGAAACGCTCATTTCTACTTCCTTTCTCACATTGCTATTGCTTTCTCTCACTCTCTCTCAGTCACAGCTATTACGCTCACTACTTTTCCTTCACTAAATTACTATTTCCTCTCCTCTCCCTTCACTTATACTACTCTTTCTCATACTGCATCCTTCTCCTACTCTCTGATTTTGGACAAATATATATATATATATATAGTGTAAAAAATAAAATATATGCATACATACAAACATATATGTACGTACCTACATCTACATGTATATATACATGCATATATAAATATATATACGTGTGTACAGGACACCACAAATAGTCGTAGAACTCAACGAGAAACGAAAACGTAAAAACAGCATGGAACGGACCATTTTTTTAACAACGAAAAAACAGAGTACAAGACAACTACACAAGGAAAAATCTCCTTCATCAGCTGTCCCTAGTTCAACTCCAGCATGTTTCGAAGGTGAGGACAGAACACGTTTCGTCGAACTAGTCCATCCTGCGAAAGAATTAAATAAAATTCCTTTGCAGAGGGGTAAAAGCAAGGAAAAAAAAGTGTGACAAAAACAGGACGTAAAAACAATACAATTAAAAACAAATACAAAATAAAATACAATACAAGACGGAATAGAATCAGGACAGAAAAACAAATAAAGAGGGCCTATAAGCCTAGACGAGGAAAAAAAAATTTTTTTCACGAGCGCAGGGAGAAACATGTTTACTTGAACAAGGCCGCCGGCGAAAGGAAGTTCGTAAACCCGGCTGTGAGAGAGATGAGGAGGAGTGAGAGAGAGAGAGAGTGAGAGAGAGAGAGAGGAAGGAAGCAAAAGAGGGTGAAAGAAAGAGAGACGAAATGTGTGTGTGTGTGTTAAAAACACTGAATTCATTATTATATTATCAGATATGTAGATCAAAATAGTGTGATTCACATTCGTTGGTACTCTTGAGCGCGTACGCTTTTGTATGTATGTGCGTGTGCATGTTCGCGTGTCAGTCTGCTGACGTGCGTATGTGCACACTTGTAGAAATGCGCACGCTTTCAGTAATATACACATGCATCAAAACTATACGAGCGAGTCTATTCATCCACATGCCGAACTATATACTTGCGCATGCCGTCCCTTCCAACTTACCCCAGCAACATGACCGATTTTCTAATCACCGCGTGGTCTACATCCTGTCCTCCACGTGGCCAATTTCCTGTTCACCATGCGGTATTTTCCAACTAACTTTTACCCATGTACCAATATCAAACCAGGACAGCGCGTTACCCGCCTCCACCAATCACAGCCCACCTTACAGTAATAACAATCAACTTCCGTCATTTAAATTCAAAATGGCCAACGACTAGCATCATACTTGAAACTTAAGTGTACCAACGAATTTGAATCAATCCAACTGTTTTGATCTATACATGTATTTTTCAATAAGATGTCTACTCTGTAAATTGTAATTCTATGGCTATCTAAAGATATTTAAGGCTTGAAGCCCGCTACATTACTGCTGTTATTATCAACTGTTAATATTTACCGCAGATAATAATAACAAAAATAATATCTGCACAAATATTCACTTCTGAATATTTACTCCTTATTATATTTACATTGAAGCCGTTCTGATTTTGGCTCAAAACAATTCTGAACGCCAGTGGACTTCTACCTGAGGAGTTGAAATTTTTTAACTTGTTAAAACTTGCTGATGGTAGAGAAGGCATTGCGCCAGAACTAGAAATCATGATTCAAGTGTATCCAAATACAAAAATATATAGCCCTGATTTGACTTGGTATGTCAAAATATTTTAATCTATTCACCCGACTACTTTTGTTTTTTCCGTTGAATTTATCGCTGGTTTAAGAGGGGGTGTTAACTCCTTTTACTAGCAGGTAGACGAGTTATATGCCCTTATGGTACATATAGATTTTTAATTCTATATCTATCTAATGCTATTAAAGGCCTGCGACCACCTACATTATTGCTGTTGTTATTACCAACTATTTAAATTTACAACTGATAATAATAACAACAACAACACCAACAATAATAATAATAGTAATAATAAAAATATATGTATATATATATATATATATATATGTATTCTTGTATATGTATGTCTCTATAAGTAGATAGATAGACAGTGTGTAGAGTTTGATGTATCCTTAATAGTCTGTGATTTAGAGCATCCACGTAGGTCATGCCGTTACAGTGTTTACTCGATAGTTATCAAGTGCAATAAATTGTTATCCTGATGAACTATTACGATTAGGCATCCAAATGCATTTGGAACAACCAGTGTTTCGTGTATGGTTATATATATGTATACACACACAGAAACACATACGCACGCACATATATGTGCTGTAGAATAGCCTCACTCTTCGGCTGAAACTAGTTAAAGTCGAAAAAAAAATGAAAGGAAACATGTACGCATACATACAAGCTTGCATGTATTCATACATATTTTTGCATATATCTACATATCATGTGGTATACGTTCATAGGATCTTCCCGAGTTATTGTGATAACCAATTACATTCCCATGAAGTAAAATAGACTTTTAATAGACTTTATATATCTGATATGCAATATATACTTGTGCATTTATGTGAGTTTGAGTACATATTTATATATACATACACACACCTTTACATATATACATATATATATATATATATATATATATATATATATATATATATATATATATATATATATATATATATATATATATATATATATATATATATATATATATATATATTTGAAATCTGCATTCACCAAGAATTTGTCCGATAACATGGATGGACTCGATCAAACAATAATTATGTTTGCGATTTTAGAGGAGACTACGTGAGGTCGGTACTGCAGTTGAATATTTCTTTTACAAAGCAATGAGTAGTGAATTCGAACTTGAAATGCATTATATTTCCTAATACTTCTGTAGTATTATCTTTTCTTATTGTGGATGGATCGTAACATATTGGTGTGAAAATGATGTATACGCATTTTTATAGCTTAAAGAATTCTTATGATATGAAAAATATATGTATATCTAGGTTTGCTTCCAGCAAGCTAGAGACATTAAATCCAAGATAAATACCATAAAAGCTGTATTTCATTAAAAAATAATGCTTCCTCTTCAATTGCTAGTCCCGGAAATGTGATATCTTTCCAACGCTTTTATCAACAAATATAGCGCATTTTTAAAAGGTAGGGTACTTAACACACATTGAAATTTCTTTGTATCCTGAACATTATCACAAAATCAATAAATCAGAATACATCAAACTGCAGAATCTCGTATCTCTTTCATTAGCATATCTAGTTCGCTACGTGCAGTGTGTTGTGCCTAAGGATATAGGTTGTATATAGGAGAATATTATTTTGTTATCGCGAGATATTATCCGAGATGCATAAGAATAAAACCAATGGACTTTCAGGGGCGTTTTATATCTTTTACCTTACAAGATGCTCCGAGTGTATAAGTAATCTATAGTAGACATCATAGGCTAATCTATGTTCCTGAATGTACATTTGTTAGTTGTTATCTTGCAAAATATAAGTGGATTATACTACATATGCAATTTTATATCTCTTACCTATCTACCTATTTAAATATGTATACCTGTCTAGTTGTATGTATGTATCTATCTATCTATGAATCAACTTATATATATATATATATATATATATATATATATATATATATATATATATATATATAATAAATATTAGGGAATAAATCCAAATTTACAGGGAAAAAATCAGATTTAGGATTAAATCCAATTTTATAGTAAAATATTATAAAATATTATTAGAGACAAAACCACTATTTTGCAAAACAAACAAGGAAATACTTAATCAATACATAAAATTTTAATAAATAGTCAAAAAAACCGCCACTACAATTATTTCTTGTCTTGATCGACAATCTTCAGGTGGACTTCCAATTTACAAGTCAGTTTCGAAACTGACTTGTAAATTGGAAGTCCACCTGAAGATTGTCGATCAAGACAAGAAATAATTGTAGTGGCGGTTTTTTTGACTATTTATTAAAATTTTATGTATTGATTAAGTATTTCCTTGTTTGTTTTGCAAAATAGTGGTTTTGTCTCTAATAATATTTTATATATATATATATTATATATATATATATATATATATATATATAATAAATATTAGGGAATAAATCCAAATTTACAGGGAAAAAATCAGATTTAGGATTAAATCCAATTTTATAGTAAAATATTATAAAATATTATTAGAGACAAAACCACTATTTTGCAAAACAAACAAGGAAATACTTAATCAATACATAAAATTTTAATAAATAGTCAAAAAAACCGCCACTACAATTATTTCTTGTCTTGATCGACAATCTTCAGGTGGACTTCCAATTTACAAGTCAGTTTCGAAACTGACTTGTAAATTGGAAGTCCACCTGAAGATTGTCGATCAAGACAAGAAATAATTGTAGTGGCGGTTTTTTTGACTATTTATTAAAATTTTATGTATTGATTAAGTATTTCCTTGTTTGTTTTGCAAAATAGTGGTTTTGTCTCTAATAATATTTTATATATATATATATATGCATACACAGACACATAAATACATACATACACACATACATACATACATGCATACATACATACATGTATATCCTCAAAAGAGACATGATTTAAAGATTTTGGAGAGATAGTCTCTCCTTCAGTGCCATTCCTCCCGTTTGAGAAAGTCGGTGAAAAGCACAGCTATATCAGTGATACCTCTAGGAAGGTGTTTATGCAGAACAAAGTGATAATCTATTGAATTATCTCGAAGTTTAACCATCGAGGGAGCAAACAAGCTGTCAGAACATCTACAGAATGATAGACCGAATATTTACTTGAACAAAGCTTTTAGAACGAACAAGTGTAAGTTTCTCTTTACATCACTATCTTTGATAATATACCTCCTTGAATAAGGCGTAAAAGTGAATGAACTGAAGAAGTCCCTGGAGATGTAAGGAGTCAATGAAAATAACCGCTGATATATGATTACTTAGTGAGGTATATTCGTTTTCATTTCTTTTTCTAGCGAATTGTTTGAGAACTCAGTTTATCTAGCGCAAGTACTTATACAAAATATACTGTGTATATTGTTCTCTGGATACTCAAAATTTTGTGTATATAAAATATTCGCTATTTAGTCTTCAGCTTATAAGAATAAAGAGAATGTCGACAGTGACTGTAGCGATTCCACTATGGGAACTCAACAGATTCTAATACAATATAGAAATTGTTACATAAATAGAATGATAGAAACAAACTCAAGCAACTCAAAAATCGTAGGTGTGGTTGAATATTCAAATCTTTATATATAAAAGTCAAGTTGTGTGTCTGTCTCCTACGATTTAGATTCCTAACTACTCCCACATTTTGCGGTGCAGTTTAAACAAAAGCGGGTATCTTATAGTCGTGATTCATACCGAGCCCTTCTGGGTATTAGCGCGCGTCTACGATGAGTCTACGATTTAAAAAAAAATTACCATCATTTTTTTCCATTTTAATGCATTTTTCTGCTATTTTTTGCTATACCTCTCTAAAAATGCTTATATAGTTATTTCCCTTACAAACCCGAGCAATGCCGGGCGATACTGCTAGTAATAAATAAAGTACAAACACAAATGTTGTATGTGTAATCTCGGTTCTGTAAAACGATAATTTTAACGGCTAGCGAAAAGAGCTTGTTTTAATATACTAAAATAAAGGCAACGTTTATATTGCCCGTATTTTTATAAAGCGATTAAAATATTGTAATGCATTAAACATGAGATATAACATCGACTCAATGAATAGAAGCTATCATACAGTGAAAGAATAAATGCTTACACGGGAAAACATCTGTGAAACGATAATTTTAAAGGCTAGCAAAGAAGGCCTTATGTTTTGATTTTAAAAATGAAGGCAACAATTATGTTGCCTTAATTTTTATAAAGCGACTATAATATCGTAATGCATTAAAGATGACATGCTATAACATCTTCTCAATAAATAGACGCTATCACACAGTGAAAGAATAGTTGGTTATACGGTTAACAGAAAGTTTTAATATTCCTAATATTCCGAACAATCTATTAGGTTGTCAAGAAAGTTCTTGCGGAATTTTAAATTTTGGTTTTAAATGATGTATTTTCAAATTTAATTTTCGTTAAATTACTTTGAATTCATATATCATTCTAAAGCCCATTTTCACCCTATCTAATCGTGTTCCTCTTTCTTTTTATTTTTGAATAATTATGCCATTTCCCCTGAACGTTGACTACAACATGGTCAAAACGCAAATTCGCACAATTTTCATATTCCAGTTCAAACTAGGACGAAAAGCTGCTGAAACAGGTCGCGATATCGTAATATCAGCCCAGGAACCACTAATGAAGTACAGCACAATGGTGGTTCAAGAAATTTCGTAACGATGACGTGAGTCTTCAAGATGATAAGCGTAGTGGTGATTCTTTATTACCCACTAGGGGCGACATGATAAGCGTAGTGGTCGGCCATCGGATGTTGACAAACTATCAACTAAGAGCGTTAGTGGAAACCAATCGAGAGCTTGCTTTTGAATTAGACATAACGTATATGACAATTTCCAACCACTTGAAAGAGATTGGGAAAAAATACTTGAGAAATGGGTGACGCACAAATTGAAAGACAACCAAAACAAGAAAAAAAAAACGCCGTTCTGAAGTGTCGTCTTTCCCTCTTTTTACGCAACAAGAATTACCCGTTTCTCGACTGGATTGTGACTTGCGATGAATAGTGAATTCTTTACGACAGCCGGTGACGCTTAGCTCAGTTGGACGCCGACGAAGCTCCACAGCACTTTCCGAAGCCAAAGTTGCACCAAAAGAAGGTAATGGTGACTGGTGTTCTTCGGCCGGTCTCATCCATCACAGCTTTTTGGATCCAGGCGAAACCATTACGGCGGACAAGTACTGTCAGCAGGGGATTGGTGGTTTAAAATAATGTTTCTATATGGGAGCCTCCCTCTTCAGGGAAGATATCTTACATTTGAGATTTTGAAGGACCTAAACTCAAAGATGGAATAATTCAATGTGGAGAGCTAGGTGTATTAGAGTTCGGAACTGGCGGGGATGTCTTAAGATAGGGAATGGTGAGAGCAGTAGAGATAGTTCAAGAGTCGGGATTAATAAAAAGACTAGTTGAGAGTAATAGTAGTAGAGGGGGAAATTATGAGGATGAAGGCGAGGTGGGTTAGGATGTATGAGAATTGTAGTCTTATATCACGTTTGTATGAAGCTATGGAATTAATGCTTGAGACAGTGAGAAAAGGGAATGAGATTTATTTGAAGGAATTAAGTGGATGACGGAGGTTACTAAGGTATGTGAGAAAATTCGCTTATACCTATACTTGCCTCTCTCTTTCGCTACACACACACACACACACACACACACGCACACACACACAAACACAAACACAAACACACATATTATATATTAAAAGGCAAGTTGGCTGTCTGTGTGTTGTGTGAACCACTTCTACTCCTACATTTTTCATCCGAATTTCACCAAATTTGACATGTGTGCTCTCTTTGACTGAGGACGCTGTTTCTTATAATTTTTTCCTCGAAATTTTGCGCCCCCAACATAAATAGACTACTCTCAATTCGTCTAGGATTTCGCTTGAGCCAGCGAAAAAACGTGACACACACCCAGCTAGAAAAAAATCAATACTTTGTCAGTTGTGGCGAGCTCTTATCGACTGCTTATACAGTAATGCCAGCAGTATTCATTTGCGAGTTACGATTTGCCTCTGTTTTCCCGTGAGCACTCATTTTCATATAATTATTCCAACTTCAAAACTCTTACCCCAAATTTTTTTTAAATCCTTAATTCGGTCTGTTTGATTAACATGTTTGCCAACTATATTTTACTATTTTTCGGTGCTACACATTCACCGCTTTTTCCTTAAGACTTCTATTGCGTAAACTGATAATTTTCCACCATGTCTCGATGCAAAAGTTCCAAAATACGTCAGCCAACAAATGCTGGAAAGAAAAGTAAACGTATGCGTGGAAATGAATCTACCGAGGACGCAGCCAGGAAGAACACTCTCAGTGCACTTAGGATGGCTTCAGCGCGAAAAAGGGCAAGTGAAGAGCAGCGTTGTGATCGGTCAGCACGTATTGCTGCGCAACGAGCAACGTTCAGCACGCCGAAAAATAAAAGCTTCCTCTACTGCAGCACAACGCGTAGATCGGCTTACAAGAGATGCTTCATCAAATGGTGCTGGACGAGCTGCAGATACTGCAGCACAACGCGTAGATCGACTTACAAGAGATGCTTTCTCAACTGCTGTTGCACGAGCTACAGATACTGCAGAACAACGCAGAGATTGACTTAGAAAAGATACTGCAGCAACTGCTGTTGCGCGCGCTACGGAGACTACAGGGGAAAGACAACAACGGATGTTGCTCTATGCAGTAAACAGGAAAACATCAGGTAACCATACCCATGTCACCTTAGTTGTTTCATTAGCGTAATCTTCACAGTATGCTCTCCGTTAAGCACCATCCCCCGATTGTGAGGTAGGCAACAGATACTACACTTTTCATCTTTTTTGCACAGGAAACGCGTCAAATGTTTTGTTCAGATAATGTTGAATGTGCAATCCAGTGAAACAGCAAGTAAACATACTATTTCTTTTTATGTCACATGTTTAGGTTCAACCTTTCCATCTGCTAAAGAGCACATGTCAGCAGCTATGTGGTAAGGAGAATAAAATCAATTACTGCCATTTTTTGCAGATCGTCCTACTGTCCTAATGGAAAACAATGACAATGGTGTGGGCGTATGACTCTATTGTGTTCACTATTGTGCTAAATAAATCAAACAACGCAGGGAACATCTGCCGTTATGATTTCTTTCATTCAGTTGAGCGGTGCATCCGTCAATGTTCTAATAATTAAACAGGCATAATTAACAAACAGTCCAGGGCAACGCCAGGCACACTTGCTAGTGTGTGTGTATATATGATAGATCGCCATGATAGATCGTTAGCCACTACACATACTTTTTTCTCTCCTTGTTTTTTCTGTGTACCTTTCTGTAGAAGATCGTTGGCTCGAAACGTAAAAGACTTTTTCTATTCCTGAGCGTTATACTAATACATCTATTTGTTTTGTATGTCACCTGTCTTCGTCTTTTGTTTTTTTCGTAAACTCTCCCTATGTATGTATGTATATATGTATGTATGTATATATATATATATATATATATATATATATATATATATATATATATATATATATATATATATATACATGAAACCGAATGTTGAATTGGAGATGCAATTATTTCGCAAATTCTAAACTGGAATTGTATTCGTTTTTTACTTTTTACTTTCTAGGAGTGCGTCAGTTAATGTTCTAATAACTAAACAGGCATACTTAACAAACAGCCCCAGGCAACGCCGGGTACGCCTGTTAGTGTCTCTCTATATATATATATGTTGAATTTAAGGTGCAATTTATTTCGGAAATTCTACTTTTTAATGTATTATAATTAGATCGTTGTTTATACACACACACACACACACACACACACACACACACACACACACACACACACAAATACACACTCACACACACACGTATTATATATAAGTATGTTGGCAATAATTTACAAAAGAATCCTTAATATTGTAGAAGTAAATAATGTGAACAGTGATTAGCTTCAACACTTCAAAAACGCTAGAAGAAAATTTGAGCGATAAGGCGAGATAAATCTGAAAAATAAATTAAAATTCCTTTACTGCTGACAGTCAATTTTTGACTGAAATTAAGAAGTTGGCTGAGTTCCGAGTAATGTGATATTCTGTTTTTTGAAAAAAAAAATTAACTTTCAGAATTGAAAATTTTTAGTATAGAAAAAATATTTTTCGTGACATTATCGCACAATTTTTTTCAGAACGTCATCAAAATGTTGATTCTAATATCTCTTCACATGCCTAACTATTTTGTTTAGATACTCAATACGTTAGTTCTTACTTTCTTTTTATCACATTCTTTAGTTCTCGGGAAGACATTTAGGTGGTGAATATGATTTACAATATCCTTCTTCTTACAATCGTATTAAATAATCTTTGAAACATTACTTGAAGGTGGTATAATTTCATGAATTTTTAATTCTATTATAATTTATCAACAACAACATCTTATACTATTTCCTTTTATCGTTGTTATTTATTTAATCTTCAATATTCCAAACTTTTCACTTTAGATATATAACTACAATTTTTATTCATCTTCCTTAATTCAATAGATCATTTTGTTTCTTTTTTATTTTACGTAGTTCTTAATATTTTATTAATGTTTTTATTACATTATCTTAATTATCGATAATTCAAACTAATCAAATATATAGTCTTTTTATATAGACTCACATTGACGAAGATTTTCTTGGGGTTTCAGTATATGAATTGCAAAACTGTGTTTTCAAGATCTTCATCGTATAAGAAATTGTTCAATTGTTCTTTTAATATACACAATTATTTAGTTAACCCTGATTTCAGATTTGAGCTGCTCCTTTTTAAAACCGTATGACTATATACTGAATACGATGATAGTAGGTCATTTCTATTTTGTATTAATACCCAATACTGGAATATTTTTATGGACCTAATGTTATCAATCACGCTACATTCATATCTACTTGTTCTCTTCATACAGTAAAACTTAGTTGCCAATGTTCAAAGCAAAACGAATTATTTCGGCATGGATGAATTTAATGTTACGGAACGTATCAACATCAAATGATAGATCAGCACCTTTCATTCAGCACTGTCACTACAAGTGTAAAAGTAGTCTTACTTACAGTAATCCCTGCTTCTTCAAATAGTACATTGCTATCATTTCCCGATCGTGGTGGGGTATTAATTAAATAAGAATCTACCGTACAGTGTCATTAAATAAGATGGATGGCTCAGAAATAATTAGCAAAAGCGGCGAGAAGGATCGTGTGTGTACTTCCGAAATTATAGGTAACTACGGATTATCTTTCATTGCTGTCTTCTGCTATTCTCTCCCTCACTCATGTGTGTGTATATGTGTACGTTTGTATGTGCGTGTGTGTGTATGAGTTTCTGTCGGTATGTCTGTCTGCCTCTCTCTCTCGTTCTCCCTTCTCTCTTTATAAATATGTATATGTACGCATATATATATATATATATATATATATATATATATATATATATATATATATATATATATATATATATATACATACACCGGAGTAAGTACATAAATGTGAAACAAGGTGGAAAAAAGAGTACTCAAATACCAGAGGTAGAGTAATATGCTTCATATGAAACTCTGAGTAACAGCTTTTGTTATATTTCTGATGCTTTTAAATAAAGTATATATATACTACCGAAACCGTTTCTATCCCAGTCGGTCATCCCGGTTTTTAAACAGGGAAACAGATCCCTCGCAGTCAACTATCGCCCAATCTCACTCACCTCCCACATCATTAAAGTGTTTGAAAGAGTGTTAAGATCAAGGATAGCTGACTTCCTGGAGACACACAAACTCCTAAATGCAAATCAGCATGGCTTTCGCTGTGGCAGGGACTGTCTAACACAGCTCTTACACCACATTGAAGATGTACTCAAAGCCTTGGGAACAGGTTCGAAATCTGACGTCATATATCTTGACTTCAGTAAAGCGTTCGACAGGGTAGACCATATCATCCTACTCTCAAAATTGGCAAATGTTGGAATCCGTGGAAAAGTTCTACACTGGATTAAGTATTTCCTGGCGAATAGAACACAACATGTTGTAGTTGATGGAGTCCACTCAAACCCAGCAAAAGTCACCAGCGGTGTTCCCCAGGGAACTGTTTTGGGTCCGCTACTCTTCATAATTTACGTAAACGACCTTTCCAGTGTCGTACATTACTGCAAAGTGAAAATATTTGCTGATGACACTAAGCTCCAGCAAATCGTCAATGAAGAAGCAGACCGAACTCAACTCCAGTCTGATCTATATGCTGTGAGTCAATGGGCAGACAGAAACAAAATGCAACTGAATGAGAGAAAATTTGAGCTGATGCATTTTGGAAGAAATTCCTCACTAAAACAACCATACTCTCTTCCTTCAGGGGAACCGCTCACAGCTTCTAACAATATCAGAGACCTGGGTGTAATTGTTGATGACGATCTCAGTTGGAGTGCACACATCAACAAGAAGGTCGATATAGCTCGTAGGATGAGTTCCTGGATCTTAAGAACTTTCCGGTCCAGAGAACAAGGTGTCATCATACCACTTTTTTCCTCCTTTGTACGGCCACACCTTGAATACTGCTGCCCACTGTGGTCTCCTCACACAAGACAAAACATCTCCAGAATTGAGTCACCCCAGAGGACGCTCACTAAACAAATTGAAGGCATGGCTGCTCTCGATTATTGGGATCGCCTTAAAGCCTTGAAACTTTATTCCCTCCAGCGTCGCCGTGAGCGGTACATCATTTGTACGATGTGGAAAATATACCGCCAACTTTGCCCAAACGACCTAAACATTAGCTTCAAGGTTCATCCAAGACTTGGACCACGGGCTATACGTCCCCTGCCCAATTCAAGATCACAACATACATGTACACTGCAACATAATTTCTTTTCCTCAACAGGCCCTGCCCAAAGAGGAAAAGGATCCCATCAACTTTAAACAGAGTCTGGATAGATTCCTTCAAAGAATACTAGATAAGCCACCCATAATTGGATACAACTCACCCAACAAGAACTCACTACTTGAACAAAACTGGATACAACTCACCCAACAAGAACTCACTACTTGAACAAAACTTGACTTAAACAAACTTGACTTAAACAGGATTCGAATAATCCTATCAGGTGGTGCTATTAAGTTACACATGGCCTGGACCAATCTTTGGTCGAAACATATCTAAGTTTATCTAAGTTTATATATATATATACATATATATATATATATATTATATATATATATAAATATATATATATATATATATATATATATATACATACATATACATACATACATACATATATATATATATATATATACATATACATACATACATATATATATATATATATATATATATATATATATATGTATATATTCACGCCCCCGTGCTTGTACACACACATACACGCATATACATGTATATTTTTATATATAAATATATATGCGTGTAAATATGTTTGTATATGTATATATATGTGAATATATACATTTACATATTGAAACACATACAAAAACACAAGCCTACTATTCATATATACTACCAGAACCTGCGTGTGAATGTGGAAGAAAGAAAGTCTGGGAGTAATGCGTACATAAGCATTCTATAGAATTCATTTGGCGAACGTTGTTTCGTGCTAGTATACACGTAATGCTATGACACAAATCCACAGGCTATAAAATTCATAGAGTATGCATAATGATTAAATAATCAAAGAAAATGAGGTAATTTTTTTTAAACAATAAAACTTTCCATACTTACTTCTGTGCTATGAAGATAATCGTATGAAAGAGAAAAATAACATGAAATTATTGGAAGGTAATTACCCCGGAGATGTAGTTGTCTAAAAGCCACGGAAGTCTTCATATCACGCTATGTTATTAAATAAATTTTCCTCGCTTTTTGTTTCTTGATTATATTATTACATACATTCACATAGTGACACATATATACTTTAACTGGATCGAAACACAGGCAAAGAAATAGACAGAATTACAAATATAGCTATAGATATTTTTGTATTTTCCGCATGTATTCCAGCGCTTGTTTCTCACCCATAAAACAACAGCTGTCCCGAACTCAGACACAGGAGTCTTATTTTTACATTATACTTGTTACCATATATATCTCTTTCTGTAAATTCGTATTTGAGGAGGCGCAATGGCCCAGTGGTTAGGGCAGCGGACTCGCGGTCGGTTTCGGTTCCCAGATCGGGCGTTCTGTGTGATTATTGAGCGAAAACGCCTAAAGATTGACGAGGCTTCGGCAGGTAGTAGTGACGACCCCTGTTGTACTCTTTCTCTCACTCTTTCTTTCTGTTTCTTGGGTAAATCTGCGATGGACTGGCTTCCCGTCCAGCCGGGTTGAACACAGAAACCGGAAAACCAGTCCCATGAGCCTGTCTAGGCTTGAAAAGGGCGCATAAATGATATTCATATTTTTATTTTTTTACATTAATACCATCGCTTTAATATTACATTAATATCATCTGTAATGTTTTACTCATATATCGTACACCTACGCAATCACACGCACGCACATATAAACACAGACAGATACTCAGACATACGAA
This sequence comes from Octopus sinensis, assembly GCF_006345805.1. Lineage (NCBI taxonomy): Eukaryota > Metazoa > Mollusca > Cephalopoda > Octopoda > Octopodidae > Octopus > Octopus sinensis. Next base: position 123,875,639 of record NC_042997.1, on the reverse strand, counting down.
CATGTGCACGCGTGCGCGCGCTCACACATATAGATGGTTTGTAGTTTCAATTCATCATTATTTCTGTCTCGCACAGATTTATAAAATCTTGCTTTACAAGACTGTTACTGAAGTAATTTGTCATGTAACAAATTGCCCCAAACATTGCAAATATATGTCTAAATTCATACAGTTACTATCGCTACTTCAAAAGCAGTACTGTACTCAGCTCCAACCATTTATTCTCCCTGAAGTTTGTTCTATGTCTTGTTATCAATCACCGCTCAGTCATGATCTCATTCTCACCGAATTGATTACTGCCAAGTAGGCCTCGTTTTTGGCTTCTCACCGTTATGCTGCATGCTTTAGCCTGCCTTCATTTTGCACTGGAATCACAAAACCCAGCATCAATATATTTCTATACTATTCCTACATTTATTAATAGTAATTTCTTCATGCCTCCAACCGCTTCCTTTCTCACAAATTAATACTATTTGACCCGCAAGATTTTCATAATACTTTCTTTGGAAATTCTCTAAAGCGACTAATTATAATCTAACTCCTATTCCTTGACTCAATTTAATATACAACATCTGTTCTTACTAGTGATGTATATGTAGATTAATTTCTGTGATTTCCAAGAGTTTGAAAGCACTCGAATTGCTTTATTTGCTTTCTTAAGCCTTTCATTAAATTCAGTTTTAAAACACCCATCAGTCTCTATAAAATTCTAGGATATTTTTGCTCATCAATTTCTTCTATTGTGTATTTCCTCAAACTAGTTGCGGAGATTTCATTATTGTAGATCTATTGGTGTTTGCATTTAAACACACAAGTTTTCTTATTTCATCAAGCATGTATATGAGTCTTTTCCTTTTTGATGCTTCAAGACTAGGCAAGACAATAACTAGCGTAATGCAAATCGACCAAATACATAGAACAGCTTCTCTTCCGTTTCCGCTTTCTTGCTTTATGTCGTAATTAATTAGAACACGAAAGCGGTGAGAAATAACGATGCAAGTGGAATGATATGAGAGAACATCCCCATGGTTACCAGCCTCTCTTAATATGAATGAAATTGCATGATATACAGATTCTCTACCAATTCATTATAATGGAGTGATATCCATGGTAACAATTTTGTGCGGTTCACAGAACAAATCACGTTATTGTCTCTGGTACATTGTTAAGATTAATATAAGTAACACCGATAAGCAATAGCTGCCTGTTTGACGAGAGATTCTGTCCCCTCTATTACAGATCAACTGCGTATAGCTCGGAGTGCTCCTCGTGCAATGAAGTCATAATCAATGAGGTAAAGTACGAAGTATATTTGTACGGATTTATAAAGAGAACATTGCAACACCTGAATAACGAGTGACTCCTAGATCCAAGAAAATAGAGGGGATACGAATATCTTGTGTTTTAAATAGAAATATTAGAATAGGTATTGGTGTAATTATCTGTAACTGAATGGTAAAATTGATAATATAGAGCGGGCAGAGAGCCAACAGAACAAAACTGAGCAGTTAGTCTGCGTGAAACTAGGTTCATAATGATGGATTAGATTTTGGAACGGGTGACACTACAGTTTAGACTTCTGGAAGTGAAAATACAAGGTTGCGATGGAGTGAGATCGATTCTAAAAATAAAAGGTCTGAGAGCATGGTCTGAAAGGACGCCTTTACAACACTTCCTAATTTTTTAATAGAACGTAAAACTATGCTATATAACTTCAATAATATTGAATGTTCCATGATTATAAATCATGCAACCGATGGGGATTGCACAAATAGTCGCTAAAGTCAATTGCCAGTATACCACTAGGTGGTATGAAAACTCTTATTGGGAATGTAACTGCAAAATCTTGTAGATAGAATCATAGATGGCCTAGAATGGACAATGGGCATGAGTTGAAAATTGTGTGATATTGATGAGCTTCTATACTGGTAAATACTTTCAAAGGTATCCTTAAATGTACTTGGAAATATCCAGATAAAAAGAATGTATCGTAATTACTTCGCTAATATTTTGATATATTTGTAGCATAACACACCAATGTTTAATGTTTGAACATGCTTAGATGCAGATATCGGAAGTGACCATCAGTTAGATGTAAGAACAAATCAGATAAAACTGAAGGCCATGGCGAAAAAAGGGAGGGATCACCAACAGCTCTCATTCAGAAATACTGAAGGACGATGTGATAGAAATAAACTTGAATTTGTAAGTGAATGGCGAAATCGATTTGTATTGTTTGAATCTGTAGACGAAGATATAGACATCAATGATATGGAGTAGAATGTAAAGGAAGTAAAGTGCTATGTAGCCAAAGGTGTTTTGGATAGAAGAAAGATAAAAAGAAGGAAATGGATTTCGGATAAAAGAGAGGTTAATACTGAGGAACGAAAGCAACAAAACGAATTGCTGAAAGTCTAAGAATTAAAGTGGAAAGACCTGAATATTGCAATTTCAGCAGAGAGGTGAAATGGTATTCAATAAGCGATAAAAGCTTCTTGGAAGTGAATGATGAGGGAGCAGATGCATTCCTGAACGTAGAAGACACAGTAGAGGTAGCATAAAAATTTAGATTCCGAATTAATTTTACAGGCAAAACAAAAGAATAACAAATGCCGAGTGCCTTTAGTATTGTTGAAGACCTGACAGCATCTAATAAAAACGAACATGGAGAAATCATAAGAAGAACATTTTAATACAACAATTAACAAAGCATTTAAATATTTTGTTAATTTCTATTCAAGAAGCTTTGGAAGTGGTATTACATGATATATATGCGTTTCGTCCGTGATACATATGATCATAATTAATAGATTTTATCTAACACACGCAATTTCTTTACCTTACCTACTTTAGTGCATCGAACAAATTAAGTAATTTTGTAAGGTTTGCAACGCAGGTGAAACTGATTTTAGTTGGTTTCTTCATTTGTGATTATCATAAACTTCTTTATATTTTATCTGATACGACATTCTCTACAGTAGCTGCAATTTGATAGAATACGCTTCGCACATGTATAATTGGCACCACAGCCTACTTCGGATATCCAATTATAGGTGTTTCATTTCTGTTGCGTCATTTCGGAATGACATTTACGTCTTAAGCACATTTAACGTTCTCACAATTCAACTAAACTAATTACCTACTTCTGGTTAACACTGATTAGAAACAGCGAAGCATTTAACAGAGACAGTTAGCTGAGTCAAATGACGAAGTAAATGCTGATATTGTAGTTGATGCTATGTGCTCATATAAATACAACACAGTGTTTGAGATGTTTGGCCGACTCTAATAAACTGGACAATGTTTTAAAAGAAAATCTAATATATATGGGCAAATTTCTTCTACTATTGCCTCAGGCCGACCAAAGCCTTGTGACTGGATTTGATAGACGGAAACTGAAAGAATCACGTCGTACACACACACACACATATATATGTATATATATATATATATATATATATATATATATATATGTGTGTGTGTGTGTGTGTGTGTTGTGTGTGTGTGTGTGTGTATGTTTGTGTGTCTGTGTTTGTCTCCCCCAACATCACTTGACAACCGATGTTGGTGTGTTTACATCCTCGTAATTTAGCAGTACGGCAAAAGTAACCGATAGAATAAGCACTAGGCTTACAAACCATAAGTCCTGGGGTACACTTGCTCGACTAAAGGTGGTGCTCCAGCATGGCCACAGTCAAATGACTGAAACAAGTAAAAGAGTAAAAGAGAGAGTATATTATTTTTGAACCACTGAGACATCACTGAACAGTTTAATTTTGTCAAAATATACAAAACGGAATATATCTGTAAGTTTTAAAATGATTTCTGTTTAGTGTAATTATGGGTCCGTGGGATAGCAGGAACGGTAAAGTATTGGAGAACATACAAGTCACGTTAGTCACGTTCCTTTTCAGTCAGAAGTTTACTTGCTCGTTTGTGTTTTTGTAATCCACTTGATTTATAACAGAAAAATGGCTGTATAACATTAGATTCAAATTAATCGACTTTGAATCACACCTAAAATATATGGCCAGATGCACGTTTTCGTGGGTATTATTATTAGTTATTAGTTAATGTTTGAGTTAATTCATTGATTGTCCCTCTCTACAAATATCTTTCTCATGGAGGAAGATTAAGATAAAAATGAAAGGCACTATTTCTGCATTTAACTGGTACTTGAACGACTTATATTTTAAAATCATTTCAATGATCTCTATATATGTGTAATATGCAAGTATGAAGCCATGACATTCTGACGATGTGAATAGCTATAATGATTATTTTTTAACACTTCTAAGTTGAAAACATTTGATAGATCAAGCGTCTCATTGTCAATCAATGAAAGTATTGATATTCATTAAAAATCAAAAGTGAACTGATAATTGAAATTCTTGGGAAATACTTACCCTTCTTTGAATAATGTATTCTTTGATCCCTTCTTATATAGAAAGAATAGAAAGCATTAATGCGGATATATTTTAACAATAGAAAGGCCTTAAAATCAAAATTGATAAATATCGATTTTATCGGAAAAAATATAGCTTTCCTATTATGAAAATTACTATTGATATTGCTGCTCCATTTCCTAGTTATTCTTTTATACACAATAATTTGTCAATAACTCGCGACGCATTAGCATAAATGGTAAATATCTTCATTAAATTTCAATGAAAGTAACACTATTGTTGCACAAGGCGTTTTCAAAGTCTTGTAGATTTTCTTCTGTGTATTCTAATGAATTCTTAAACGTTTCCAGAAATAGTAATACGAAATACAAAATGCTTTGACATTTCTTATTTATTAGTCATAGTAAAATAGTCTAGAAATCTTTTCAGTCTCATTTAAGTATATGTTACATTTCCGAATCACTAAGATTTCTAAAACACTGTGACCTTTGCAGATAACAGTTTGAAATGTAAATATAATATCTAATAATTTCAAAGGATTGGCGTTAATTCCTTGTATTGTTACAATATCTCGATTAATATTTAAATATGCTTGGTTGAATTTAAATATCACTTTTGACTTTGCGTTTCGTTTTAATTGAATGCAAGTTACGGGCTTTATTGTAATTGGAATATTTAAGGCGGTGAACTGGCAGAGTTGTTAGTAGGCCGGGCAAATTTGTTAGCGGCATTTCGTCAATCTTTACGTTCTGAGCTCTAAGTTCACCGAGGTTGGCTTTGCCTTTCATCACGTCGATAAGATGAAGACCAGTTGACCACTGGGGTCGATGTAAGGGACGTATCTACTCCCGCGGACATTGTAACCTTGTGTAAAAATTCGAAACCAACATAACTGGAATAATTGCATACACGCATCTATCTATCTATCTATCTATCTATCTATCTATCTATCTATCTATCTATCTATCTACTATCTATCTATCTATCTATCTATCTATCTATCTATCTATCTATCTATCTATCTATCTATCTATCTATCTATCTAACTGTCTATCTATCTATCTATCTATCTATCTATCTATCTATCTATCTATCTATCTATCTATCTATCTATCTATATAGATATATATTTATCTGTCTATCTGTCTGTCTGTCTGCATATTTCTCAGTTAATAAAGCTACCATTGGTTTCATGCCGAGAGAAATCTTTCACCAATTATCAAGCCTGCCACACCGAAGGTTGGTACGTGTTGTAATACAAACGTTTAGTTTATCCAGCAGGGCGATGTTGACCACTCATTGATACTCTTCGATATGAGCATACATATATAGAGGTGTGTTTGTATGTATGTAAACATGCATGTTTGTCTATATTGATGAGTGTTTATATATAAGGACATTATGGCAAACCCAAGAAAACGGCCAAACCTCAGGTAACTCAAAATACAAAAAACAGAAAACAGTTCTGAAACACCGTCGCAAGGGTTTCTGAAACTGATAACCGTATTATCTTTCTTCGGATAAAACCAATTTCTTATTTGTTTATTGCCCACAAGGGGCTAAACATAGAGGGGACAAACAAGAACAGACATAGGGATTAAGTCGATTACATCGACCTCAGTGTGTAACTGGTACTTAATTTATCGACCCTGAAATGATGAAAGGCAAAGTCGACCTCGGCGGAATTTGAACTCAGAACGTAGCGGCAGACGAAATACCGCTAAGCATATCGCCCGGCGTGCTAACGTTTCTGCCAGCTTGCCGCCTTTGTAAAACCAATATCTAACAATAAAATCAATTTCTAACAATACAGTATACCAACAGCAACAACAAAATAAATCAATTTTAATAATATTGCAAATATTAACGCCAATACTGCTGCTGCTGGTGATGGTGATAATAATAATGATGATGATGATGATGATGATGATGATGATATGATTAGGCCACTGAAAATGAATCAAAGATACAAGTAATGCAGTATGATAATATAGTGGGAAAGTTCATTTGAAATAATGTCTCCAAACAACACAAGAGAATATTTAAGAATGTGTTTTGAATCAACTCTGAATGGAGCCAATATTCACGAAATCAATGTGTTGGATATTTCAGTGTTGCGTTACTCTGCTTTTTTTTTTTTTATGACAAAGACAGAATTACGGATTAGAAGTATTGCATAAAACTAGGAAGCTGTTCTCCATGCATATCGCACGATACTGTTAAAGTAAAATGATTGGGTTCTATTTATCATGCACGGAAGTAAACAGTTTTGTAAAATGCAGACGACAGCATCAATGCTACAATTTTGGATTTGGAAAACTATATTACGCACAGTAAATAAAATCAGTTACATACAATTAGAAGCATCGAACGAGCCACCGAGAGAGGGAAAGATTTTCAATAAGAGCAAGAACAACGACAATTAAATGCAAAAAGAAAAAATACTATTCTCAATTTAAGCGACCAGCGGAGAGTTTTCTTGAAACTCAGACACATTTTGCTATACACACTGTCCGTAAAATACCCATACAGGTACACATCATCTCTGGATTCTTTTGACTCTTCTATCGAAGATATACAAAACATTTATCAGTCATTGTAAAACAGGAGTATTTCACCTCGCTTCTCAGCCTTTCTTGGATAAATTAGTGAAGCAAGAACGCAACGCCTTCAGTCAATCGTCGTTCTTTTCTCGATTTCCTTGTGTTGCCCTCCACCTTTTGCACACTGTGCTTGCAAAAGAAAAAAAAATTGTATCATGTTGTTGTTGTCATTGTCTTACATTACACATCAATAGGTACATCGCATTTTTGTAATCTAGTTTTTACCCTTTTGTAGCTTGGAGACATGTCCAAATTTTTGTTACCTTGCTTTTGAAGATACTTAGAGTTGTATTTGTTTATGATATTGCTACCAACCATGTAACACCATTCAATAAACCGAGCAACTGAACGACTGTAGGAGTCTATGTCAAATCAATACGCTAAAACAAACGAATAACGTGAATAATGAGAAAGGATAAAATATATTTTGTAAATATAGAGGCAAGTGCGGTTGTGTGGCAATTTGCTTACCATCCACATGGTTCCTGGTTCAGTCCCACAGCGTAGTATCTCGGGCAGGCGTCTTCTATTATAGGCTTGTGAGTGAATTTCGTAGAGGGAAACTGAAAGAAGCCCATCGTATTCACACACACTCACACCCATCTGTGTATATATATATGTATGTGTGTGTGTGTGTCTTTTTGTCTGTGATTGTCTCCTCTTAGCTGGTTGATAATTGGTGCTGGTGTGTTTTGGTCCCAGTAAGCTAGCGGTTCGGTAAAAAACCGATATAATAAGTACTAGGCTAAAGAAAGATGTCCTGGGGGTCAATTTCTTTCGACTAAGAACCATTTAAGACGGTGCTCCGGTATGGCCACAGGGAAATGAGATTGAAACAAGTAAAGGAATAAAAGAAAATAATTACGGAGCTCAACATGAAACTCGACGACAAAATTAAAATCCAAAACAAAATGGAAACTAAATGAACTAAATAGCCATAACCGTTCATAGAATTTACAAAACTTTAACAACACAGTTTATAAATAAATATATCTAGGAAGCATTGATTATTTCTAGAAGATTGGGAATAAGAAAGTATAGTTTAATATATTGTAAATAACAATTTTAGAACATCAAAACGTTATCCGAAGTGCGCTAGGTAGTAGAAATGTACGTGTATGTGGTGGGATGAATACAAGAAGCTTTCTAACAGTATTCACATACGTTTATCATTTATGCATAGTCGCTGAACATTGTAGCACCATACGTAAGTAAATCATTTAAAACAGCCAGGAATAAATGCCTATCAATTGTAGAAATAAAAAGGAATGAATTATTAAACCTCACCCTATCTGCATTGTAAGATAAATAATTTAAAGTGAGATATTCTGTCCATTGTTTCTTTTTCTGTGTGACACTAATGTCTTCCGCGTGAAAGTTAAACCAAGCTGAACTCCGTTCCAAATATGACGGTGGAGGTGGGTGTGAATTTGTACATTGTAGATGAGAAAAAAAATACAAACTCAATTATGGTCTATACATAGTTTTGGTAATGTGATATCTGATATGAGTTAGAAAAATGAACCAGAGTTATATTGAATAGTGGGAAATTAATTTAGAAAGTTAATTAATAAAACAACATCATAAAGAAGCAGAAATAAGATAATTAGAAGTAACACAGACGTAAAAAAATAATTAAGACTCAGCTACTGTTCAGTTCACACCATGCATGATTGAAAGAAAAGTTTAGGAATGAATATTACAAACGCATTAAATTTATAATAAACAGACCACATTGTATATAAATAAATAGTTAAAAATCTTCCAGAAAAGCTAGCTATCCTAGGAGTAATTTATACTATTAATATTCGCAACTAGACACTAAATGAATTAATACGACTAGACAGAAAAAATTAATACAAACAAATAATAATGTCTGCTCTTTAGAAAACATGATCGAAACTCCTACATCGAAAGATTATTGTTACTATGAATACAAAGAATTAAGCCGTTTCTCCAAGCAGACATCTATTAAGCAATATCTGCTGTAGGAGAGCAGAATCATCTATGTGGTACATTGTTATAACATCTCTATTGTGGGCCTACAAAAGAAATTTGTAATAAATGAAATGATATCAAAATAAATAGTTAAAAATGTAAAGGATAACTGTTTCCTGCCTTCATGGAGACAAAAAGTACACAGCTGACGTCGAGGTCAGTGACACCTTTTAGGATAAGCAGGATATAAAACAGAAGTGAAAAAGCAAATATCTAAATCATGGAACTACGAAGAAATGACAAAACCTTTCAAAGCAAATCGTTGCATGGCCAATACCACACACAAAATTGTACACCGTGTTAACAGAAAACGGTAAATCACTATTTGAGAATTGTGTGCCTCTAACATTTGAATGTAAACGTCTCAATTGTTGTTCAAGAGAAGATTAGAAATTATCTAAACGTGTACCGAAAAACAATATAGAAATGATATGCAAAATATTTGAAGGTTGGAAAGGTACAAATATAACACTTAAGCAAGACAAACGATAGCAGTCGGTATGACAAAACGGTAGGAGATTCCAAAGAATATGAATTATGTGAGAATTATGGAATAATTATAGATTAAGTGGAGTGTAAACATTCTTGGAAACTATATATATATATATATGTATAAATATTTATATATATATATTATATATATATATATATATATATATTATATATATATATATATATATATATATATATACACACTTTGGAGACAGAGATATCAAGGGAAATCGAACGAAGATTGTTGTCAAGGGCGAGTGGAAAGAAAATACTTCCCAAATGAAGCGTCACTAATATCTCTACAAGGAATAGAAAATTATCGAAATACAATTTGAAAATAAAGATAACAACGAGGTACCTGAGACAATAAATTCGGAGAAAAACTGGTGTTTTGGGAATAACTAAAACAGATGCAGAAGAATACGTAAGTAAGTTTTCTATCACTTACTCATTTACGAAATATACTGAAAGTAACACAAGTCTATGTTGCACACATAAGTCACGCAATGTAATTTCAGTAAACTCTAAAATAGAAAATCAAATAAAGCAACGCATTGCGTAGTATTTCAGCTTGTTAAAAATAGCAGTCAAGTATTTCTAAAATGACACACACAAAAGTCTTTTCTGAAACGGATAAACGGGATCGTGTAGTACTAGATGCTCTGCATAGTACTGAAATATGGAATATATCAAGTTGAAAAGCTTTTGATGATATGTCAGTTATGATGATGTTTAATCGGTGGTTAAACTAAACCATGTTCAATGTTCACAAAGCGTTTAGTAATGAAGTTAGCGAACACAACAGCAATTACATTAGTAAGAAATTATAGTTTCTGATTTTAACACAAGGCCAGAAGTTTTTAAAGTAGAGGTTAGTTTTATATGTCTATATCAGTGCTTTACGGATGCTTAATTTTAGCGATGATGGAAGTATGAGATGCAGAGATAAACTCAGCAGAATGTATCATATAACACTAACATATGGGTATTAAACTCACGTTTAATAATGATATTCAATGAATTATCATAAAAAAAAACAACAACAAAAAACAAAGAAAAAGTCTACTGTAGAATATTAATTCACATAGAATATTAAACCAATTCTGCATAGAACGATTCAGACTGTCAGGTGGCTGTTTTATCAGAGACACTATGCAACAAATTGGATATACAGAATTATATTAAAGATGAGAAGAATTCTAAAGGCGTTTAAATCATATAAGCAGTGATATAATTCGCAGGACCGCTAGAAAGAATATTTAATTTCAGTATGAAAGAAAATTAAAATGAGATTACCACATCCTTTCATTGCGATCTGAACTCGCCAGCGTTGAAAATCTAGTTCATTAAAGATGTTCTACATAGTATCGTAAAAGTCTGGCCATAATTACTTTCCATTTCATGATTAAGTTATAACTCATTCAAGAAATTGATGCCTCCATAGAATAGCTGTGACAACTTCAACTAGATATCCTGTATATAAGTGTGTGTGAATATATATATACACACACATATATGTATATATATATATATATATATATATATATATATATATATATTATATATATATATATATTATATATATATATATATACGTACTTGTAAAAATGGTAAGATAACAAAAGGAAGAAAGAGACCTCAATATTATGTAAATAGAGGAATTTATCTGTAAATGTAATATGTGACAATTATTCGGTAGCCAAGATAAAACTCTGAGTTTCGGATGCTGAGATGGAAATCCACACCACTATCACTTCAGTTATCCGGCCATCAGAAAAAAACGTTTCTCCGATGGCCGGATATCTGAAGAGATGGGGGTGCGGATTCCACCTCGGCATCCGAAACTCGGAGTTTTATCTTAGCTACCGAATAATTGTCACGTATTACAGATATACATATATATATATATATATATATATATATATGTGTGTGTGTGGGTGTGTGTGTGTGTGTGTGTGTGTGTGTGTGTGTGTGTGTGCATACCTATAAATGTCAATATATATATGCATATATATGTCAATATAAATATATATATATACTCATTTACTTGTTTCAAGTCATTTGACTTTGGCCATGCTGGAGCACCGCCTTTTGTCGAGCAAATCGACCCCAGGACTTATTCTTTGTAAGCCTAGTACTTATTCTATCGGTCTCATATTGCCGAACTGCTAAGTTACGCGGACGTAAACACACCAGTATCGGTTGTCAAGCGATGTTGGGGGGACAAACACAGACACACAAACATACACACACACACATATATATATATATATATATATATATATATATATATATATATATATACATACGACAGGGTTCTTTCAGTTTCCATCTACCAAATCCATTCACAAGGCTTTGGTCGTCCCTAGGCTATATTAGAAGACACTTGCCCAAGGTGCCACGCAGTGGGACTGAACCCGGAACCATGTGGTTGGTAAGCAAGCTACTTACCAAACAGCCACTGTACGTCTGTATGCATGTATGTATAAACAATGGATATCCCACATTAGCTCCACGGTGTATCTCCTAGCGTACTGAAATTTGCAGATGAAACGTAAAGTTCAGAGGCTAAGTGTCCTTTTCTGATAGCTTTTATAAATCTGTGCAAGGCGGACGCCTTTCACAGATTTATAAAAGAATATAAAAGAATACATTCTTAAGAATATAAATAGGTATACTCGACCGTTGCATACACATTAGCAGTGTCGTTAGAACAACTGATATTTTGCTTTGCAAGATGTGTTCTGATTTTCTGAGTTCCAATCCATCGTAGGTTAACTTATCATGTCATCTTTTCGAGTTAGGTAACATAAGGTACCATTTCTGTGTTAGAGTCGATCCATTACGTTTTGTAGTTCTTTAATTTTGCGTATCTCTTCTTCTCGGCCCGAAAAAAAATGAATGGGATCACATCTGGGGAAGTACAAACTTCATCAGATCTAAAATTCTAAATAATTCCGTACATTTCCCCGTCACCCCTACGACTCCATCTTCACAGGATAGCCAGCGAACCAGTCAGCCTGCTTGCCTGCCTATCTGCCTGTCTGCCTGCAAGCTGGCATGCGTACGTACATACATACTTACATACATACATTCATACATGCATACATACATACATACATTCATACATACATAATATATACATGCATGCATGTATGCATACATACTTACATACCCAAAATTCTTCTTTTCTCTCTGACTAGCCAAATATGTAAACATCCCTTTTTTTTCTCTGCAAGAACACTCTTAGACGCCTCCGGTTATCCAACTTAAGCAAATTATATATATATAGAAATTATATATATAAACACATACATTCTATTACAACCAAAAAACATTTTTTGAAATGTATCTATAATCCTCTGTGAGTATTTAAAATCTCATTCTAAATAACTTTAAAAACTTGACTATCTACAGTATCCCCTGGACGGACACACAAACGATCATCTTTAAAAACATTAATATCTACAATATTATGTGAAAAGTAAAACTTTCCGTGAACACACAAATGATTATCTTTAAGAACTTTAATATCTACACTGTACTGTGAATAACCAAATATGTGAAAATATTTCTCTCTAAGAACACTCTTAAACGCTTCTGGCTATCTTTACATAAACAATTTACAGGCTTAAAAACTTGATTATATTCAGTTTTCTCTGGACGAACACACAAATGATCATTTTTAAAAACTTTAATATCTACAATCTTATGTGAAAAAAAATTTTTAATTGCTAAACACACACAAACAATCATCTTTGATATATACATTGTACTGTGAATAGCCAAATATGAAAAAAAAAAAGAAATTTCTACAAAAACACTCTTATACGCCGCCGGATAACTAATTTAAGCAATCTATATATATAGAAATAATATATATGTGAGTGTGAGTGTATGTATTTTATTTCTGTCTTTCTATCGGTAATTAAAACACACAAGGTGAGTTGGTAGTAAACACATATTTGACCTCTGCTGACCGCTCCTTTGCTGGACCACATGGGTACAATCACTCTTTCACCCCCTCGCCTACTCCTATTGAGTCTATTTATAGACTAACGATATCTAACTGTATGACTGCCATCCTACCTATCTACTGCCAACCTGCCCTCTCCTTCCTCTAAATAATAATAATAATACACTGTTGCCTTCTCCTTCCTCTAAATAATAATACTACTACAATGTTGCCATGATTACAAGGAGTGACCACAGGCCGGCTACGTCTGCTATTATGGTACGACTATAATTGTAACGGCAATGATGGCCGTCTACCCGCGAGCCACTCAGAGCTAAAAAATGATAACATTATCGTAGCACCAAAATGTTTTTGGAAACTAAAAGGAAAACTAAATCAGTATACCAAATCGCTTGTCCTATGGTTAATCTGGAAGCGCGTCCCCCAGGGAAGAGCCAGCCTGGGATCGAAAATTCATCAACTGGCACAAACTCTTCTCCGAATACGGACATGGATGGTCACTTGAACGGGAAATTCCCCAACTCGAGCCTCCAAGTTCACCACCACAACCACAACAGAAAGAAAAATGTAAGCGGAACAAATGGACCCGAGAAGAGTATAAAGAAGTAATATACGCTTATTACTATGCATTAGGTAGGCCATCTCAAGAGAGACACACCGCAAACTCTTACAGTAAATGGAGAACACGGAATCAAGACAGTAGACCCTATCTGGACGAGAACAAATTGGCAAATGTGAGGAGGGATATCCCTAGAAATAATAAACTCACAGGCAGTGAAATAAGCGCGATCAAGCACGCAACGGAAAATGACATAAATATAAGACACAAAGGAAATGAAGAATCAGATGAACAGAATAGCCCGCCACGAGGCTTAATTGAAAGACTGCCATCTGACCAAAGCACGCAAAGGCCTGAAGGAATTCTACTGAACCTGTCAAAGATAGTCAGGAAAATGATAAAACAACAGTAACTGAAGATCTCGCATTTGCTGAAGAACACAGAGAGTCTATGGCAGGAATGAGGTAGAAATCCTGAATACGCTTGAAGTTGTAAGACATACAAGTATGAATGACAGAGAACCACTTCATAAACTCTCAAATACAAACCAAAATAAAAAAACAAATCAAAATTGGCAACTATGTAACAAATGAAATAATATAAGAATTAAAACCTGATATTACTGAGTTAAATGAAATTATTTACGCTTCTGGTAGGGCAATTGAAACCAGCTGTATGCCCCCGAAAAAATAAAGAAAACCAAACCTAGGAAGAAATCAAACCTGGAAAAGTAAACTTGAAAAAGAGATTGAATTTATGAGAGGGGAAATATCAATATTAAATGAACTAATATGTGGAAATGATGTAAGATCCAGAACAGGAAGAAAGATAAAGAGAAAATTTGGATCCTCACCAAGAGAAGAACTGATATCAATAAAAGAAATACTGAAACAAAAAGTCCAAGCAAAAGCTCAAAGAATACGAAGATTTGAGAAGAGAAACAAGTTTTACAAGCAAAATAAGTTGTTCACATCCAATGCCAAAAAATTCTACAGAGAAATAGGGAAGGAGAAAGTAACCGTTAAAGACCCCTCTCCGATGGAAGAAGTTCAAAACTTTTGGAAAAGGATTTGGAGTGACGAGAAGACGTACAACATAAATGCAGACTGGATTATACAAACAGAAGGATCCTACCAAAATTTACAACAACAAGTATGGGAAGACATCA
This sequence comes from Octopus sinensis, assembly GCF_006345805.1. Classification (NCBI taxonomy): domain Eukaryota; kingdom Metazoa; phylum Mollusca; class Cephalopoda; order Octopoda; family Octopodidae; genus Octopus; species Octopus sinensis. The sequence continues at coordinate 123,860,437 of NC_042997.1, read as the reverse complement.
CAATAGCAGACCTAAGAAAGGCACTCACGAAGGCCCATAATTGGAAAGCCCCCGGTAAAGATAGGGTGCCAAATTTCTGGCTCTCATCGCTCTCATGCGCACACGGTAAGCTAGTTCAGCTGCTCAATGGAATTATGAGAGACCCAAAGAAAACACCTGAATGGTTAGCAAGTGGTATTACTTACCTACTCCCAAAGAATAACGAAACCAAACTTCCAAAAACCTATCGGCCTATAACCTGTTTATCCACCACGTATAAAATCCTAACATCTATCCTGGTGGAGAAAACATATACATTCATGGAAAAGAACGATATTCTCCCCACTGAACAAAAAGGGTGCCGCTGAGGCTCATACGGATGCAAAGATCAACTGCTAATTAATCGTATGATCCTTGAGAACTGTCACAACAAGCGCAGAAATCTCAGCTCCACATGGATTGACTATAAAAAGGCCTTCAACAGTATACCGCATTCATGGATCTTGAAATCGCTGGACATCTTCAAAATTTCCCCTTTGATTTCAAGCTTCCTGAAGCATAATATGTCGTTGTGGTATACGAATCTCCAATTATACCACTCTAATGGAGTACTTGTCTCAGAGAATATAAACATCAACTGTGACATTTTTCAAGGTGACTCACTTTCACCTCTAATATTCTGCATAGCCCTAATACCCCTTACAAGTGAATTAAACAGCACAGAGTATGGGTATAAAGTTGACAATAAAAAAATAAGCCATCTATTTTATATGGATGACTTAAAACTCTATGGTAAAGACGATAATGAACTTGAAGGCATATTGCGCACTGTGAAAGCATTCAGTGATGACATCGGAATGGAGTTTGGGCTTGAGAAGTGTGCCAAGGCCACTTTCCAGAAAGGGAAAGTGAAGACCACAAATTCAGTCGTGTTAGATGTTGACACAGTCATAAGAGAGCTTGAGCAAGAACAAACATACAAATATTTAGGGATAAATGAAAGCTCTGGTATTCAGCAAGCAAGCATAAAAGAGAAGATCAGGAAGAAATGTTATAGGAGAGCTCGAGCAGTCCTGAAATCTGAACTAAATGCACGTAACAAGGTGTTAGCTATAAATTCCTTAGCAGTTCCAGTTGTTACTTATAGCTACAATGTGTTGAACTGGAATAAGAGTGAAGTAAAGAAAATAGATAGGAAAATACGCAAGCTACTGAGTTGTAATAGGATGCACCACCCAAAGGCAGACGTAGATCGCCTTTACCTCCCCAGAGCCCTAGGAGGTCGAGGCCTGATCCAATTTGAACTAGCTTACAAAACAACCACAATTGGACTGGCCAAATATCTTGAAATAACGAATGACTGGATGCTAAAGCTCGTGGAAAATCACGAGAGACGAAAGAAGCTTCATTCTATCATAAAGGAAAGCAAAACATTTGCTAATAATCTCGTGCAGGATACCCAAACTGAACAACCCGAGGGAAGTACGGCGACTATTGTTGCAAAGAAGGTGAAAATAATGGCAACGAAAAAAGCGCACGAGCAATTGGCTGATAGGTGGGAGGAGAAACCTCTGCACGGCAAATATGCGGCCCGTAGCAAACAAGCTGATGTTGACCAGAAGCAAACCCATCAGTGGCTACGGAGCTCAGGGCTAAAAGCAGCGAGCGAAGGTTTCATCCTGGCTGCTCAAGATCAAAGCCTATTAACCCGGAACTACCAGGCCAATGTGATGAAAAATGGAGCAGACCCAAAATGCCGATTCTGCAACGACATGATTGAAACAGTGGACCACCTAATCTCTGGATGTAAAGTCTTAGCTCCAGTGGAGTATAAATTAAGACATGACAGAGTTGACCAATATCTACACTGGCTAATAAGTCGGCATTACAATATCAAAACTGCCGACAAGTGGTATAATCACCACCCTGAAGCTGTAACTGAATGAGAAAATGTAACGATTCTGTGGGACTTTCCAGTACATATAGACCTAACCATCAAGGCCAATAAACCGGATATTGTTGTGAAAGACCAAAACAATAAAGTTTGCTTATTGATCGACATGAGCATCACCTGTTATCATAATATCTCGGCGAAAGAGTTTGACAAGCTCAGAAAATATAAAAACTTGCTCATTGAAATTGAGAAAATGTGGCTTCTCAGGGCGGTTACAATACCAGTGATCGTAGGAGCACTAGGAATGATCAAGAAGGGAACCGAAAATTATATGAGAATGATCCCTGGCTTACCATCCCTGCAAGAAGTGCAAAAGATTGTCTTAACTGGTACATCACACGTATTGAGAAGAGCATTGTCGATGTGAGAACTATTACTACCCATATATTTTAAGTTAACTTCATTCCTATAAAAAAATATGAAAAAAAATGAACCAATTAGTGAGTTTATTTTAATGGCCTACCAATGTGTACAATGAGTTTCTTTGCCCCAGGAGTCGGGAAGACACTCGGCAAGAAATGGAAGCAAATTTGAAAGAAGAAGAAAAACCCATAAACAATAATAATAATAATAATAATAATAATAATAATAATAATAATAATAATAATAATAATAATAATAATAATAATAATAATAATAATAATAATAATGATAATAATAATAATAAACAGACATGACAGAGTTGGAACCTACATACATTGGAAGCTATGCCAACATTATGGAATAACAACAGAAAAAAGATGGTATAGGCACACACCAGAAAAGGTCACAGAAAACGAGAAAGCAACCATACTCTGGAATATGCCGATACACACAGATAGAGAAATTAAGGCCAACAGACCAGATATAGTTGTCAGAGATCATGAAGAAAAAAATGCTTTCTAATTGATGTATCAATACCGGCAGATGACAACGTGTCTCTAAAAGAAATGGAGAAACTCTCAAAATACAAAGACCTGGAAATAGAGGTAACTAGAATGTGGAACCTGAAAACAGAAACAATTCCTATCATAGTAGGTGCATTAGGCATGATAAAAAAATATTCAGACAAATACATAACAAAAACACCAGGACTTACAAACACATATAACATACAGAAAATTGCACTACTAGGCACTGCACACATCCTACGCAGAACACTTTCCATACAATAACCATCAGAGCATCACAACAAATCACAGCACATACCCAAGGCACACAGAGCTGCGCTCGGTAGTGAAGTGAAAGCACGCTATAAAAATAAAACTACTGAATAATAATAATAATAATAATAATAATAATAATAATAATAATAATAATAATAATAATAATAAAAAATACGAAGCTGACTATATTGAAATCGATGGGTCAAAGAAAATATTAGTGGAACTTAAAAATTAAAACATACACTATATTATAACACAACCATCCAGATATGATTGTTCTGTTTTGGAAATCAGTTATCCTTTATACACCAATGTGGTTAGAAAATTACAAGAGAAAGAAGGCATCTATGGACCATAGATAAGGTGTTTACAAATCGTTCTGAGTTCAAATTCCGCCGAGGTCGACTTGTCTTTCATCCTGTCGGGGTCGATTAAATAAGTACCGGCTACGTACTGGGGTCGATGTAATTGACTTAATCCCCTCTCCCAAGCTGCCCTTGTGGAAATCATTATTGCAGTAAGAGACATACCAACTCATTTGCAGCAAAGTATAGCCGAACTTCGGCTTAATTCATACACTACACATGGTCACGATCTCCAGGACAATAATGATCTGCAAGAAGTTAAAATATAAAAGACGATATACAAAACAGTACGCTTTACTTCACAACCTTACAACCAAGCAAGTTGCTGATAAAATTTATTCTAAATTAGAAAGAGGAAGAGAACATACACACTCGCTCTCTCACATACACAAACACACACATCGTTGAAATTCTTTTAGGAAAGATTATTGACTTCATACACTTAAAATATTTGTTGAAGAAGTTTCTTAATTTAGTAATTATTAATATTAGAAATCGTGAAAACACAGACAGGCGTGTACTCCATAGAAAGTAGCGTCTGTAAGTATTTTGCCCTTTCCGCTTTCCACACGCTCGTGGCATATATTAATCAATATGCAGGTGGTTGTTTGTTGTAGCGATGTTCGATATTTCCTCTTTAGTTTCAGATTTAGAATTCCTATGAAATAGACTACATTTACCTTTCAAAGTCGATCATTTCTTCCTTTATTGTGAATAAAAGTAATATTTTCAAATTTCCCATTTCCTCAAATATGACGATGTGCAATGCTTGGAAAATTTCTAAGAAATGAATCTTTGATTTGTTATTTATGTACAGTAAGCCCAGGCATATGTCTCATAGTACTGCTAGCATGAGCAGTAACACTTATGAAATATGATATGCTTTCCCTTCATCGTGAAGGTTTCTCCGTATATTCTTTTACTTGTTTTAGTCATTTGACTGTGGTTATGCTGGAGCACCGCCTTTAGTCGAGCAAATCGACCCCAGGACTTATTATTTGTTACCCTAGTACTTATTCTATCTGTCACTTTTGTGGGACTGAACCCGGAAACATGTTGTTCGTAAGCAAGCTACTTACCACTCGGCCAATTCTACGTCTATATCAGATATTACGAATTCATTTTCCTTGCTTCCTTAAGATTTTTTTTTTCGTATTTTTTATTCTGGAAGAATATTTTCAAAAAATATTCTAGCAGCCGTCTCTCTCGACTTCATCAAATTGTAACTATTCAACACACATATCCTGCAACTTTAAATGGTATATTTTTAAAGTGTCAGGGTTTAAAAACTAAACAGCGATGTGTGTTCGTGTCTCAGCATTGGAGATATGTTCTAACAGTCTCATTTTTTCTAAATGTTTCAATGGGCTCTTCATTTCTACATAGTAACTTAAAACATCTTTGCAAACATACATAATTCCGAATAACGTCCTCCTCCTCCCCCCACACACGCTCCACATACACATACACACACGCGCACACACAGAGACATACTCGCACACATACTTACCCCTATATATAGTGGTGTATATGTATAAGTATATGTGTCTCTGCGTATGTGCGTGTGTTATCTCCTTAACTGGAAGATACCGGACATTTAATATCATAACTAAAACCCTAATTTCCAGCTTATGTTACAGATACACCATTTTAATAATTGCACACTGTTTTAATAATTGCACACTGTCAAAAAATAAATACAACCAGAAATAATAGAGATATATTAAAATACTCCTGTACAATATCTTAGAGCTAGACAAATGAATGATCCAATTTCTTTCCCTGGAACTATCACCCTGGGGGTTTATATATTTCAATCAATAAGAAACAAGAAGATGCAAAAAAAAAAAATCATAAATCTGTCGAAATAGAAATAATAATTTACAAGAAATACATTTTTTCCTAGACGAAAAAATAGGTGATAGGAGAGGAAAAATGACTATCGATTACTTTCGCTTTAGACGTACTATAAATGGACAGAAATCAATAAATATTCCTTCGTCTCGATAATTTCTAGGATTTCCAATAACAATATAACGGATGTAATATAGGTGTGACCTATATTTTTTTGTAGATAAATTATTCATTGAGCAATATTATATAATTTTATTAGCATATAGAAGTTAATTCTTATTATTGGTATGATGTTTACAAAATTAGGTTAATACTATTTTTGAGGTCTATGTACTAATCTTTGAACGTGGATATGGTTCATCCGCACTTTAAAGCATAGATATCAATAATGTCTACAGAAAGTAGTTCAAGTTCACTATGTTACACATAACTTTCAGACTAAACTAGCCAAAATATTACGAAATTTAAAGAGGATAACTATAGCTCAAGAAGGCATTTGAATGTAATATATATATATATATATATATATATATATATATATATATATATAAATATGTGTGTGTATCGTTTGTTTCTCCTTGTCCTGTCTTTTACTGTTTTTATCTTTATTTGTATTGCTTTTACTGTCCTGTTCTTGTCACTTATTTAATTTGCTTTGCCGGAAGGATTATTTCAACGGAGTCGTGTCCTGCCCTTACCTTCGAAACATGTAATAAGTCGAAACAGGGGCAACTGAAGAAGGGAAATGTTCCTTGTGTTATATGTCTTATACTCTGTTTTTTCGTTCTTAAAATAAGTCCGTTTCCATGTTTTATTTTTATGCTTTCGTTTCTCGTTGTGTTCTACGTTATTTTGTGGTGTCCTTTACCCATATATGCATGTATATATACATATAGATGTAGGTATGTACATATATGTCTGTATGTATGCATATGTTTTATTTATTAAATTGTTATATATATATATATATATATATATATATATATAATATATATATATATATATATATATATTTCCCTATCATGCCAATTGTCAAGTTTAGACCAAATATCCTGCATGTACATGTGTGTATGTGTGAATGTGTGCGCTTATCTACGCCTATATGTATGTGTAGTTCTGTGTGTATGTGTGTGTATACATTTATAATTGATGAATAATTAATAGCGACAGAAGCAGTATTAGTAACAAAATATAATCTTGATATCCAACTTAACGCGGAAGTTGTGTTAGAACTCATTATACTGCATTAAATGCTATGAGAGGATCTCTGATAAGGATTCCTGGTGCATAAAAGCCTATACGTATTAATCATTTATATGTTTCAGAGTGTGTGTGTATGTATAAGTACATTTTTTGTGTATGTGCACACACTCAGACATATACACATATATGCACACATAGCTACCCTTAAGTATTAGCATTTATGCATATGCAGACATATATGCATGTACCCATATATATATATATAATATATATATATATATATATATATATTATATATATATATATATATATATATATATATATATATATATATATATGTATGTATGTATATACGTACGTATGTATATACATAGCTGTATATGTTAAGACCTGTGGTTTAGTGGTTAGGGTGTTGCAATCATGAACTTCTGACCGTAAGATCGTTGCTTCGATACCTGGACAATGGGTATTTTGTGTGCGTCAGCAAAACACTGTACTTCACATCACTTCAGTTCAGTCAGTTGGTAAGAATGAGTAATTGTAGGAAGAACAATTATGCAAAGGACAAACATAAGACTGTTGGGAATATATACATAAAATGTCTAGGAAACGAAACATAGGTGCTGTTGGAAAGGGAAGGATTTTTGATTCTTTTTCAATACATATGTACACAGAATTGAAAGTTATGCGATAGGTCTTCCCTATTATCGTACTACATTTGATCTATAATAACATGAACATTGACATTAAGACAAATGAAAGTTCCGATGACCTCAAGAAAGAAAACAAAAGAAATGGAGAAATATTTCATGTGAACATAAAGGCATGCTCTTTTATAAACATATATCCTTTAGTTTAGTTCACATGCGACGATAAAACACAAATAAAAACTGCGTCCCTTGTTTTGGAAATGACAGATTCAACATGGCTATTAATTAATCTAAACCACACATCGATTTTCCATGTGGAAAAATTACCTAAACTTTTGATAAGCTGAACATCATCAAAAACCAGATCTTGGTCAGTTTAACATGATTATTTTTTTTCTACTACAAAATCACCTTACACGAAATGTATTCAGCAGTTTCCAGTATTTTTACTATATATATATATATAACAATACGATAAATGTCGCCCTTTTCAAGCCTAGCCAGGCTCATGGTCCCGGTTTCCCGGTTTCTGTGTCGTATGTGTTCTGGACGGGACGCCAGTCCATCGCAGCGTTACTCAAGAAACAGGAAGAGAGAGAGAGAGAGAAAGTTGTAGCGAAAGAGTACAACAGGGGTCGCTACCAACCCCTGCCGAAGCCTCGTGGAACGTTAAGGTGTTTTCGCTCAATAAACATACACAACACCTGGTCTGGGAATCGAAACCGCGAGCCGTTGCCCTAACTACTGGGCCATTGCGCCTTCACATATATTTTATATGAGTTATGAAACATTTAAATCAAATTTTCTCAAAACAACTTATCCGACCGTCCTGTAGGCCTCTCCTTTGAGAAACACTGATTTAACCTACATTTGAGACACCAGCAAAGAAGAAATAAAGATAGACTTTTTTCTATTCCAAAACTATTTTATTCACACATATGTGCAACCAAAGTGTTTAAAGTACCAGTAATGATAAGGTTGTTTACTGCGAGAAAGGCTTTATCGATCGCATTCTCACCTGGAATCGATTTTTGTTGTTAAGTCCTACCATGTGGATGACATGTTGAATAGTTGCAGATGTTGCATTGTCGAAGCATGGCAGTTTAAGGAAGCACTTGGTGTTATGGGCTTTCTCTGGTTGTTTAGCCATTTTCGTGTTTCGTGGATGCAGTTGATTAGCTACAGATGGCGAGTAACCACTGTGTCTTAATTTCCCGAAGAACCGCTAGGTATTGGTAGTTTTGTCGGTTACTTTGCTGCATCTGTCTCCTATACGTGTGATATCGCTCTTATGTATATATGTGGCTTTGGCTCAGGTGGGCAGGGCTGATTCTTAATGTACGAATTCTGTCAAGGTAAAATACCACAGAGAGCAGTGTGGGTGCATACTCACCAACTGCCCTATCAACGACCTCAAAACATGCTCGAGGGCATATATATAGTATACGAGGTGGTCTGCAATAAATGTGGAGCATTCTACATAGGGAGCATCACTAGGAAATAACACACCCAATTAAAGGAGCATATGCACACGGACATTTCAATAAAGAAACACCTAAGAAAGTGCCAATCACACGAGCAATCACAGAATCATAAATAACTAGCAGTATCGCCCGGCGTTGCTCGGGTTTGTAAGGGAAATAACTATAAGCATTTTTAGAGATGTAAAGAATAATAGCCATCTCAATATGATGGTAAATGTTTTTTTAAATCGTAGACTCATCGTACACGCGCACTAATACCCAGAAGGGCTGGATATGAATCACGACTATAAGATACCCGGTTTTGGTTAAACTGCACCGCAAAATGTGGGAGTAGTTGGGAATCTAAATCGTAGGAGACAGACAGCACACAACATCACTTTTATATATAAAGATTTGAGACAAGCCATGAACGATAGGATAGAACTACACGAAGCAGACTGGTTGCTATAGCAACAACAGTCTGCACATATCACTTCCCATCTTCTTCCCCTGCCCCCCCCCATCTCAACAACGACCTTTTCCAACTAGAAATATCCTGGAGAAGGGGTTTTCACCCAAAATATTGAAATGCTTTATTTTCATTTTGAAGTTTACTTTGTACCTTCTCGTATTGTTCCGGCCTTATGCAGCACCTTTCTTTAACACACACCACACACACACACACACATACACACACACACACACAAACATATATTTATATATATATATATATATAAATATATGTTTGTGTGTGTGTGTATATATATATATATAGCCAGATAGATAGATATACATATTTATATACATAAATTCATGCATACGGTTCTAGGGCAGGTGCATACTGGAAATTTTCATCCCTAGACAATTGTGTCCCTGGACATGTGCGTCTCTAGACAAATGCACCCATGGAGAGTTGTGTCCTTGTATTATTTTGAAATTTATCGATCTTTTTTTAGGTGTATTTTATGTTTATTTGAAACAGTTGATTATCAAAGCTAATTGTAAATAAACACATTTTATAACATAAGAATAGGTAATAATAAATATTTAAAGAAACACTAAAAGAAATAAAATTTACAAGTTTATTTTTGTTTAAAAAATGAAAACCGATTAACAATATTTCAAAATTAAATATAGCAAGATATAAAAAAAAAATGTAGTTTCACAAATAAATCAAAAGGTGTGAGCTGTTTCTTTCAAGAAATTAATCTTGTTTTCAGGAGTATATTTATCTAATAAAGCCATGATTCTCTTAGTTACAGTTTTATTCTTTTGCCTACTAGAATTCCTCTTTCAACCCCCCTTTTCTTTTTTTTTAGGCAATAGGGTACTCCTTTTTCAGTGTCTCAGTCAGTTTCGAAATACAGGGGTGTTGACACGATAAAGAATATTGCAAATCATTGTGCAATCCCTCTAAGCTGTTATTAGATCTAGATAACTGATTAATAACCCTTCTTCGATCATTCCAAAACTCAATAGGAAAAAAATGGCTGCATCATTATCCCTCTCTGGCCTCTTGCTTGGTCAATGTATGTCATTAAAAAAAGAATAGGCGGTAAATTCTGGAGGCAAGTCACAGTCATCGGACAACTCAATCAAACGGTCGACAACGTCAATTAAAGAAAGAAATAATAATGTGGATAAACATCTAATTTTCAAATTGAATAATTCATCTTCTCTATACTGTTTTCTTAACCCCATGTCACAGATTGTGTTAAAAATAGACTTAGAAAAATGAAAGAGATATGAACTTATTGTTACTTCTGGAAACAAAATTTTTCTGAGGTCCTATTTCAAAGTCTGTCAATAAATATGTTGGATTAAGTTGCGGTTTCAGCTGCAACAAATATGCGAAGAGACAAAGATATGTTTCCTTTGTCTTACCAAGAGAAAGGGCAAAAACTCTGGATATACTAAATGTACCTTCTTGAATATGGATACAAGATAGCTGGTAATATATTGAAGGACTGACTTTAAAGGTAGCACCTGCTGCCCAGTTAAGAAAATTTATCAAATCTTCTAAGCGTCTTCTACTATAGCCTTGGGCCGACCAAAGCTTTGAGTGGATTTGGTAGACGGAAACTGAAAGAAGCCCCACCG
>NC_042997.1:123824724-123842224 GCF_006345805.1 Octopus sinensis | reverse complement strand
TTGCGTCATATTGCTCTGTTTCTCGCAGACGGTGCTTACCTCACCCTACAACACTGTGTAATCCACAAAATTTTAATCAGACAATGCACATACGCGAAATTAAAAATATAAAATGGTGACAATTTACCCATCGCACTCTGTATATATAAATATACACACATCTATAACATTTACGTCTGTATATGTGCGTGCGCTTGTATGTATACATATATATTACAGGAACATGTAGCAACAAATAAGAGGCGTAAATATTCAAATGAATTCCTTCTGTTTTCTCACATCATCCTCGTTTGTAATATTTACTTTTTTATAACGTGACATTTTCTCATTTATTTTCATATCTCTACAGTTGAGTAATTTCACCGTCAAAATGTGAGATTTAAAAGATAAATATCATAGAAACCTTGCGCAAATACTGAAATTCATCAACGATAGATATAAACTCAATGAAATTTATTTGTTATGACATTTCGGATTTAATCACTCATGGGTTATTAAATTCACAGATAGTTTACTTTTGGTTGAACACTTAGAGAAATGAAATTATTATCATCTCAAACATCATGGTGTAATGACCTTTAAACAAAATTACTTATCGTAATTTCTCTTATTTAATCAGTTTGAAATATTGCCTTCCCAAAAACTAGTTATGCAGTTTTGTTGCGTTCCCTATTCTGGCATAGCCGATCAGGCTTAAATATTTTGGTTAAATTTAACTCACAAACTACTGACATAGATTTTGTGCACGAATGCTTCATATGTTGGCCGTGATGCCAAACTCACGGACAATAACTTCTGTCATGCATGACTAATTAAGAAGACCTATATTTGGATTTCTGTCCTGGCAGGCTGTCTCAATTGTTTTATTCTGATTTCTGTTATATATTTATATAAGTTAACCGAGAACGCGAATATGTTTTAAAAATTAACAATGTAGCTATTAATATGTAATATGCAAAAGTGATTAGAAATAAGTAGGCTGGTATAATAATAATAAAAGCGAGAGAGAAAGAGAAAAAGAAAGAGAGAGAGAGAGGGGTGAAAACTCACAAATAGACATAATAGTTATATAGATACATAGATACATAGATACTTCCATACATACATACATAAAGAGAGGGGGAAAAAAACAAAAGAATATATAAATATTTCAAGCATACAAATATTATTCAGAGAACAAATAAAGATGAAAATTAAGATATGTTCTCCTTCAATTTTGTGATATCCTCATTTCTTCTAAAGGTCATTGCGCCGTGACGGTTGAAATGATAATTTAATTTCTGTATATGTCCAGCCAAAAGAAAACAATGTGTGAATTTAATAATCCGTGCCTGATTAAATATTCTGAAATACCATATCAAGTGAAACACATTGAGTTTCTATCTCATTGTTTAGCTGTTTAGTATTTACTGTCAGTTGCTATGTTATTTATGTTTCAAATCTTTAATTCTGACAGTGAAGTAAGTCATCTGTAGAGATATGAAAATATACAAGAAAATGTCACATCATATAAAGCTATTAGAAATGAGGATTGTGTGGAAAAAAAGACAAGCAAATCATTCAGATATTTATGTTTCTTATTCGTTATTACATTAAAATAAGAAAAAAGTTTCAAACGTAGTAACATAAACTGTAATTAATTAAACAATTGAGGAATATTGATGTATAATTTTATGCAGACAGTGCAATATAAATTGTAATCTCTTGATTCAAAATACTTGAATAAATGCCAAAAACGATTCCAGTTTTTAATCACATCTCCAATATTTACTAATGTGATGTATCCCATGATAATTCAATTTTCAAAGGAAAAAGAAATGTTAAAACGAAATAGAAATGAAATACCACTTTGAAATATAATTGAATTTTAGTTGTACTTGCAGTGAAGAATATGAGAAATTTCTCAGACTCATGTGTTTATTCGTGAAGCAATTAGTAATAATAATTATACAAGAATTATTATTTTATAGCTGTTGCAGTAAATATGCATGTGTTTGTTTCTGTGTAGACTCCCAGTAGACACGCATATTTTGTTTACCGTTTATACATAGTACCGACATTCAAGACTTTGATATCGAGATTAGAACTTATTTTATGATGTGAAGCATAATAGCGAATGGAAAAATCATTATGGAAATGAACCCATTCAGAAGGAATTAGGTTAAAAGTTATTTACCAATGATAACATCTAGAGTGAAGACTATTGAAAATGTTGCAAGACGCAACGAAAATTTAAGCAAAATAAAAATAAGAAATAAGTGGAAATTTTACCGGTGAGTGTGTTAAATTATAAGGCACAAAAAGAAAATGACTCACCCAAGATATAACAGAATATGCTTCAATACACGAACTCATATAAATAATCTTGCAAACCAAATCCCAAAACGAAACATCTAGAACGTTTACTAACACTTTTGCATTCAGATCACGCTGTAAAATGTAAAACATAAAAAAAAAATCATTCGGGTATTATCTCGTAGCATCGAGATTTCGACGATGTTGTTTATATTTAGAATGACATTGTAGAATAGGTGTAAGAGGCCAGAGCCGATTTTGGTATGGATGGTTTAAATACTAAAACAATTTATGAAGTGATAATAAAGCAGGAACAATAATATTGTTGAGGAATAATGATAGTCATCAAATAGACCATTTCACATTACATTCACATTCCTTATATTACTTAACAGTACCGAATACGATAAAAGGTGAAAAAACTTCGACGGACGATATTACTTACGAAAGAAGACGTAAGTGAATGCAGTGTTATGTGTTTCTTGTTAAATATTTTACAAGATTTTTGTCATGAAATCTAAAACTACTTGCCAAGCAATTAATTACTCTCAAATACTAACCAATGTTTATTTACACGCGCGTCTCATTCATTTGCTTAGTTGAAAATATTTATAATCCAGGAAGTTCTGTTTTTCCATCCGAACAAATACATCACGTTACATTTAGTTGAATTGAAATTGATATTTTCGTATTCAAATGAGATTAAATTCTTCTCTACATACATGTCGTAAAATTAACAAGAGCTTGTATAATGAATGTATTCTCTCTGCCAAATAATTTAGATTCATAAGATAGCACCATATTGAGAAGGCTGTGCGTAAGTATATTTTATTCTGTTCGATTTACTGGCAGTTATAAGTAAAATTATATTATCATGTGTTAAAAGTTTTCTTTAAATCAAGTTGCTCAGAATTGTAGGGGCGATTAGCATCTGATAAATTAACATAATATTCCTCTTTATGAATAAAGCAGTAAAGATCCTATTAAACTTCCTGCAGATGTTGTTCTAATAACACATGGAATTAAGTTTATTGGGAAAACAACGACATGTTTTCGTCTTTTGATAGGTGTCCCAAGCAAACATACACGCGAATTCAAGGGTTTTAACTTTGCTCAGAACGTCTATAAATGTATAACAAAAAGCTAGGAAGGAAAGAAAAGCTAAGCAGATTGTTTCGTACGTTACCAAGCGTTTAGACAAATAAATGATGCGGAGTATGAGATAAAACTAAATTATTGAGTGGTTAGAAAGTTTTGGGAATGTTTGATATAAGAAGTAAATGAAACAAACAATATTTATCAGATTTTTCTATCTATCTATATATATGCATGTGTAGGTACATGTAAATACACACACACGCACGCACATATAGTCCCTCCAGCACTCCGTCTCTCTCATACCATGTGACCAGTGTCCTGGTTTTTTTTTTCGTCCTGCTGTTGAACCAAGTTCAAAAAATTTCGATGTGTGAGTTAAGTTGTGACACTACAGAAAATACCTAAAATTGTCAGCAAAATATTGTGTTTTAAGGGAACCATCATAATCTGCAGAAATAAACAAACAGTTAATTTTAAAATCAGAGGCACATAATGTGCTCATGCCTCACCTTAACTCACAAAGTTTTAACTGTATTGAGATACTAGATCATTATTAATTACCTTGAATAAGAAATTCATTGCTATAAACGCAAGTATATCTTTAGAGAGTGTAAAACAGAAAATTAAACCAACGCTCAAGAAGAAATTGTATCATTGTGCCCGATTAAAATTTAAACCAGAATAAATGTAAGCAAGGATAAGTGAAACATTTTAATTGTTCTGGTCATTCGTTATACTTATGACACATATAGCATAACAGCGAGATCCAAAGTGAAACTGTCGATAAAACAACAAAAGAAGCCCCACTCCGTAATACTGTAAAATGTGGAAACTAATGGTTGCAAGTAAAATCCACCGCCCAGTATCAGATGCAATATTTTCTTCAAATGCATAAATGGAGGGGTCTTCTGCAACAATACAAATTTATCAGAAAATAGCTACAATAGGAATAGAAAATTATCTACGAATATTATCTAAGAATTATCTAAGAATATTGGCAAGCTTTTACAAACTTGTATCCGACATGAAGAAAATGTTTATTGTTTTCAAAGGTGTTAAGTCATAAACGTATGTGGAAAGGACGGTGAGAATAAAGAAATAACTACAACAATACTTGGAAATAACAAATTTGAAAATGATACTTTATAACGTCTTGCTAAATCGACAAGAAAATCATCGAAATAGGTAAGAATTTGGGTGGAAGGCCGAAAATATCGAGGATAGAGCCAGATATCAACAGGACCTGAAACGTATAGAGCATGAAGCAGAGATTGATGGGATGGTGAAAATGTTGCATATTCAGTAAGTATATTTCATGTAACCCAGTTTTGATCACCAGTCCTTTATGACAGCAATGGTACATAGCATTTCAGTCGATCATGCATGGTGTAGAGTTATGTAATTATTTGAGCATTCAGATCAGTTGTTCCCGAATTGGGCGGTATTGTCCCCTTGGGGGCAGTAGAAAGTTCCAAGGGAGCATGGAAATAAAGCGGGGCAATAATGGGGTAGCGATTCATGTAAAACAATAAAATATTGCGTCCATTGTGTTAAGTTCTATTAGTGAAATACAGTTGCTTTGAATTTGCTTCAGAAAGTGGTCAATGTTTGTGATGCTTAGTTGGGTGCGGACGCTAGGAATCTGACCCAGGTGTCAAGAGGGCGGCATCCTGAAAAAGTTTTGGAACCACTGATTTAGATGAAACACGATTATATCTCATAAAGTATGGATTACGATACCTGTTATTATTTTTCTTTTAATTGCTTCGTATTCGGTACACTAGTCTATACCTAGGTTGATACGCTATGTCGTACTACACTAGATACTGAAGTAGAACGTGGAACCCACTATTGAGACCGATTTTTCATTACGGATCGCACTTTAATGTACACCCCTTTATACACACACACACGCAGATATATATATATATATATATATATATATACGAGCAAAACGCCCCCCGTCAAATGGACGGTGCTGAGATGTCAAACATTTAAAGCAAATTTTCTCAAAACAAGTTGTCCGATCGTCCCATAGGCCTCCCCTTTAAATCGAAGAGTTTAAAGTACCAGTAGTGATAAGGCTGTTGACTGGGAGAACACAAACATGGTTTAAACACTAAGCTTGGCAGGAAAGAAACGTGCCTTTAAGCAGTACAAAAACAATAAAAAATGGGAGGTGCAGTTATGTACAGGTTGACGGAAGAAAAGCAGGACAAAAACGGCTTTATCGATCGCATTCTCACCTGGAAACGATTTTTGTAATTTTTTCAAGACTTATACACGCCCTGATACCGTCGATATCTACATATCAAATTTGAGCGCAATCGGATGGAGGATGCCCGAGATCCTAGAAGACACACACACACAGACAGAACAGATTGTATATAATAGATATATATACAGAGTATGGGTTTTAGTTCACAGGTGATCTAAACGATTAGGTTTCTATAACTTCGGAAAGTTGAACTATGAACTTTTATGCTTATTTTTTCTTCTCTCTTTCCATATCCTTATTCTTTTAATACCTTCATCTATGTTGTCATCTTATTGATATATACCATTCTCGTTTTCCATATTTTCCTCCAATGTGTCTCTGATGACGGCATGTCCCGTACTCGAGGATATCCCAGGAACAGCTGTAATAATTCGAATTTCTTCCTGCAAAAATATTGTACATGACTTGAGATGTTTTCCTTCCTTTATGATTCACCTCCTGTTTAACAATTATATATATATATATATATATATATATATATATATATATATATATATATATATATATATGTATGTATGTATGTATGTATATATATGTATATATATAAGTATATATGTATATATATATATATTGTATATATATATATATATATATATATATGTGTGTGTGTGTATGTGTGTGTGCGTGTACATGTGTGTGTGTTTGTGTAAAAAACTGAAAGAAAAGAAATTTAGAATGCACCTGGTCTTCTTTAGAAGATTTATGGAAATCTTATTTAAAACTCTACATACATTTTCAAAGTCATTTCTTGAGGTACATTTCTAGCATACATGCATGTACACATATACATACAGAAAAGCAAAGATGCACGCACAGACACACACATACATACATGTATACATATATAAATACGTATATATAGATGTGTGAATATGCTTGTGTATGTATCTATGTATCCATCTTTTTGTGTACATGTGAAAGAGTTTGTGTGTCATTTCTTTTATTTTCTCTTTGTAGTTAGAATTTAATACATTACACAACTAAAGTTGAACAAAGATAAAAGAACATATAAGCGAACGAGTTGTAGCAATATTTGTTTAAGAAGTTATATGTAGGCAATTTTAAAGTAAGTAACAATAAAAATAAGTTATATAGAATATATTGAGTTATTTAATTTTGTTATATTCCCTGACGATATCATCTCAGACAAATACTACTGAAATTCTAATCTAGTTAACATTTTACAATCCGTCTGTGCTTTTCTGGTACACATTCATTGTTTTTGAATGGATGCCAAAATACGTCACGATATTGAAAGTAGATCAAGTACATTTCCCAATTTGAAACATTGCCAGAATGTTTTAACGACAGAGTATTTAGCCTCACAGGAGTAATTCAATGACCCAACTTTAAATAATGCCATAAAATGGGAGAGATTAAACAAATCTGAATAAAGTTTAAGCATTAGCATGTTTCACCATTTCATTTCAACTATACAACTATATATATCTGCATGACATTTATTAGAGAACAAATAAATACGCCGTCGCCATGTAATTTAGTCGATAAATGGATATTCTCGTAACTGTATCTTAATCTAGAAGTCAAAAACAATTCCAAAAGAAAATGTTTTCTTGAAATTATCTTGGAACAATCTTTAACACAAATCTTATTTCACATATCTAACTCGTGAAATAGTATTTATTTTTTCTTTTGGATATTGTGTAGGTGTTACTAATATGAAGATTCGTTTTAAAGTAATGACTGTTTGTGTATAGAATGCTTAAGTAAATAAAATTAAATAGAGAAACAATTGTTTTTTCTTTTTAATTTCGTCAGCCCAGAACTAGTGAGATTTTTGCTTTGAAGATGTTTAATAGGACTACAGCCTTGTCGTACTTCACAGCCTACTTACTAAATTACAGAATCATTAACCTACGGTACCCCATTGTTATTTTGAAATAACGAAGCCAACTAAATCCTACCTGTTTTTATACTCAGACTTTTATTAAAGATTTGAAATTTCCAATTTTGAAATCTACCACAACACTCTACAGTGTTATTATAAAATAAGCATATTTATTTATTATAAAATAAGCATATTTAATAAAATGAGCCAAAAATACACCATTTTATTTATTGAAAGTACTTCCGTAGGGCAGTAGAAATATCACTATTTATTAAGCATTAAACATAATGGATACTGGTGTACACTAAATTCAAGGAGGCAAATGCGATGTTTCAATGACCAAAGTATAATAAAAATGCTGAAAGCAGTCATGCAGTTAGTTGTGAGATACTACTATGATAAAGACAAACCTGAGCAGATTAACCCAACTCATTATTGTACGTTTTCATTCTCACCAATTTCTATTCAATCAGAATAATTATATAACATCCTTCTGACGACTGGATAGTACCGATCAAGAAAGTATGCTTCATTGCGTCTGTCTAACAAAAACATGTCTTGCAATGTATTTGCAAAACAGGACTCATTATATACTCTTTACTCTCTTTTACTTGTTTCAGTCATTTGACTGTGGCCATGATGGAGCACCGCCTTTAGTCGAGCAAATCGACACCAGGACTTATTCTGTGAAAGCCTAGTAGTTATTCTATCGGTCTCTTTTGACTAGCTGCTGCTAAGTTACGGGGACGTAAACACACCAGCATCGGTTGTCAAGCGAGGCTGGGAGGACAAACACAGAACACAAACATTTACCCCCCCCCATATATATATATATATATATATATATATATATATATATATATATATATATATAAATATATACACTGTATACTACGAGCTCCTTTCAGTTTCTGTCTACCAAATCCACTCACAAGGCTTTGGTCGTCCCGCGGCTATAGTAGAAGACACTGAACCCGGAACCATGTGATTGGTAAGCAAGCTACTTACCACACAGCCACTCCTACGCCTGCAAACTTTCTGTGTTAAAACCTTCAGTGTCCTCTCCCTACCTTTCCTGCCGAAAATTATTAATTTACGTAATGTTCTTTTCCATCTCTAAAAGAGTAATTTTAATTATTATCACACTCCTTTCTTTTGATTCTAGCATAAAGTTTGTTAGCATACACTGAAGCATTCGTTGAAAAAAAATGTCTCTTGGTAATTTCCTCCAGCCATTCTAGCTGCATAAATTTAAGATTGATAAATCCGTGTAATACTAACGATCATATTCAGCCATAAACTTATCATTATGCTGTCGTACTCTTTACATTAGACGTAATTTTTATCAACTAATGCATTTCCTCTGATCTACACACTTCTAAAGACCTATAACGCTACGGTTTCTCTAACTGGCGATATTAAATTATATTGAGATTATTATCAATAATATTGATATATCCCCAGTGAACTCAAAAAAAAATGTCGCTAAATGCAAATCAATTGTTCCATTAATAAAAATCAATGAATTAATTGGAGAAATCTATATCACGCTGTAAGAAAAAGTATCCTACTCTTTACTATTTCTTATACTCCATTTATCAGATGTTTTCCTACTCTTTTTTAAAGATCCTTATTACTATCTACACCGAGATACATAGCACACATGACTTGTACTCAGTTTTCCTATCTTCCCAATTATATTTATAAATCAAGTAACATATTGCGCAACTTTACAAATAATTCAATTAACTATAGTTATCAGGCAGAACAACTCATTAGTAAAGTCTTAATCTAGATAGGAAACTCTGCGTCGAGTTTATCTGGTATATGTGTGCTGAAAAAAGAAATTAGGAAAATGTGATGAGAGGTTGACAGTATATGACATCGGTTTGTTTAGTATATATGAACATCTGACAGGAACAGCATACACACACACGCCACAGACACACGTGCTCACACACATACACACATACACATACATACACACATATTTGCACATACACACATATGTAATTAAGATTTAAGTATGTGCAACATAATATTGTTCAAAATAGCGTGTTCAAATTCCAAATGGGAAGCATTTAGCGATTGAATGTTCTACGAAGACTATAGAAGCATCATTGAAACAATGTATTGCTGTCTACACCTCATTGTAGCATTGGTATTGATGCCGTAATCATGTAGCAAACTGTTTTTCTTTTCAGGTATCGTCTTCACTAGATAATAAATGTAATAACAATTTGCATATTATGTGGTGAAGGCGCGTGGCTTAGTGTTTAGGGCATTCAGCTCACGATTGTAAGGTCGTGAGTTCAATTCCCGGCGACGCGTTGTGTCCTTGAGCAAGACACTTTATTTCACGTTGCACCAGTCAACACAACTGGCAAAAATGAGTTGTACCTGTATCTTAAGGGGCCGGCCTTGTCACACTGTGTCATGCTGAATCTCCCTGAGAACTACGTTAGGGGTACGTGTGTCTGTGGATTGCTCAGTCACTTGCACATTAATTTCACGAGTAGGCTGTTCCGTTGATCGTATCAGCTGGGACCCTCGTTAATGTAACCGACGGAGTGCTCCTTACATATTATGTGTGTAAACAACAATAGGTGTGTCTAAAGAAATTCGATTGACAATGAATTGTTTCCTACTTCTCTCCTCCCGCTCAGCAAAATAACCAGTGATCTTCTACGGTAGACTCAAGTTTACCAATACTTTACCAGAAAAAAATTAGTAAATTGGTCCTAAGCGTTTACGCAAGCATACATATATACATACATGATTATGATGGATGTCCACTCGCGACCGAGACACATCACACGAATAATTGTCAATGCAAAATACTAAAAATACACAAACATGGGGTTATTGCACTCACGGTCGGCTTCACTCGGGTTTGCGAACTCGACCTCCATGCTTGCGGCATTGCCCACCTTATCGACAGGGCATCGGAAAATCGCCGATGATTGCACAACCTAATATTTCAAGTCCTATATCTTGTCCACCCTAAAAACATGATCCGTAGGCAACAGAGTGGAAATTATCCAGTGTCAAAGAAGGATCGAACGGTCCAGAATGTGGGAGCGCCATGATCTCAAGAGCAAGTAAAGATCCCCAAAACGTTCAATGGCAATCCCAACATGTCTGATTTTATATCAGAGTTATCTTCTACTTGAGACATATATATATATATATATATATATATATATATATATATATATATATATAGAGAGAGAGAGAGAGAGGGTATATCAAATTTGTTTATCCACATAATTACCTACATATATACAAATGTGTACGCATGCACACGCACACACACACACACACACACACATAGCAATTAATTCCATATCACATAAGAACATCACGACAGAACATATTTTCGGACAATAATGGCGGAAACCTAGCTCAAAATGCAGAAATTTAGTCCTGGATTAACAAAAGAATGACTGATTATTAAATCGATGATTATTATGATAAATCCAAGGCACAGACAAAAATCATTTGTGAAGGTCATCTCTACTGATATTCTATAGATATTATAGCCAGCATTGGTATTTGTTACAACGTTTCGTATCCGAGATGTTAGATACTCTTTTACTCTTTTGCTTGTTTTAGTCATTTGACTGCAGCCATGCTGGAGCACCGCCTTTAGTCGAATCAAATCGACCCCAGGACTTATTCTTTGTAAGCCTAGTACTTATTCTATCCGTCTCTTTTGACGAATTGCTAAGTTACGGGACGTAAAAACACCAGCATTGGTTGTCAAGCGATGTTGGGGAGACAAACAGAGACTCACAAACACACACGCATATATATATATATATATATATATATATATACGACGGGCTTCTTTCAGTTTCCGTCTACCAAATCTACTTACAAGGCTTTAGTCGGCCCGAGGCTATAATAGAAGCACTTGCCCAAGTTGACATGCAGTAAGACTGAACCCAGAACCATGTGGTTGGTAAGCAAGCGACTCCTGCGCCTATGTAAACAAATAATGAGATAGAGGATGACAAAATGGTAACGGGCTTATGTGCAAAGCCATTAACTTACGAAACAGCAACGCAAAGCACAAATGTAACATCAACAAAACAACACTACCACATAAAACTCATTAGTAATATACGACGTGCTTACTGAGACTTCATGTCCATAGTACATAGCTATGTGTCTTGCATGCATGCAATTCATCGAATGTTTGGCTAGTAAGCCGACCTCCTGCAGATTTCGTTATCCGTTGTGCCTTTGTCAAATATGCATTTGTTGCCGATGCCTCAAGCATCATATAAATCCTGAATACACTTTAGGTTTTAATGCTGTAGTTTGATTGAAATGACTGCTATTTCAAGCACATACAACCAGCACATAATGGAATACTTCTCCACTCGTATATCGTGTTTGTTTTTCATCTTACGTAATATGCATAAGCACGAAATATCATTGTAATATTACACAATACATTGATATTTATTTCATCTTTGACTCGTTAAATATACATGGTTGCCCAGAAGAAATCTAATACAAACCATAAACATGACATTTCTCTTAGAATCAAAAGATTTCATTCTAAATTAGTGCTCGAATTCCGAAAATAATTAAATCACACTACTCGCTCCTAACATTCAATGTAGACCTATGCCTGACACGCATCTATAATGACAGCAATACAATAAAAAAAGCAAAATTTATAGAATGTATTATGTTTCGCTTTTCAACCATTTTGTTATTGTTCTCAGTAATTTTCTCTATTGATTTGTACATAAATTTCTGAATTAACAGAAAATATTAAACATGACACAGCGTTTCACCAAAATAATCATTGATGTCAAGGAAATTTGATTGTGAGAGCGGAAAGGAAGTAAATCACTTGTGGTAATGGTGATGATGATGATGATGATGACGACGACGACGTCGATGATGATGATATTGATGGCGATGATGTCGATGTTGAGGGTGATGATGATGAAAATGATGATGGTGGTGGTAGTGGTAACGCTGATAATGTCGACGATGTTGATGTTAATGAAGATAATGTTTTATATTTTATGTATATAAAAAAGGAATAGTTTAATAAAAAAAATATATACAATAAACACGGTTTTGACCAATTACTATGTTTATATTTTATGCGTATTGCTAATATTACGAATACACAGGGCGGCGGGCTGGCAGAATGGTTGGCATATCGCCCGCCTTTAGCTTCTGAGTTCTTGTGCCGCTGGGGTCGACTTTGCCGTTCGGCATTTCAAGGGTCGATAAAATAAGTACCAGTTCAACACTTGCTTCTTCCATCGAATATGCTGGCCTTGTGTCAAAATTTGAAATCAATAACACACACACACACACACACACACACACACACACAGATATATAAATAAGGCAGCGAGCCGAGAGAAGCGTTCGGGCGCCGGGCAAAATGCTTTGCGGCATTTCGTCCCATTTTTACGTTCCGATTTCAAATTCCACCAAGGAAGAATTTGCTTTTTATTCTTTCGGGTCGATGAAAACCAGTAACTAAAGACGGACGAAATATCGCTAAGCATTTTACTCTGCGTGCTAACGATTCTGCAAACTAAATAAAAAGTGGAAAAAAGAAATGGTTTCAGATTTTGGCATGGAGAAGAGGCTATGTCAATTATATCGATTCCAGTGATCGTTTAGTGCTTATTTAATTGACCCCGAAGAGATGAAAGGCAAAGTCGATCTCGGTGGCATTTGGTATCGGAAAGTAAAGGCGGACTAAATGCAGCTGAGCATTTTGTCCTCCGTGATAACAATTCTATCAGCTCAAAAAAAAAATATGAAAAAGAGAAGAGGAGGAAGGGGAGGACGAGGAGAAGCAGGAGGATGAAGGAGACTATTGTTACTGCTTGTGATGATGGCTGTGATGGCGCTGGTGCCGTTGATTTTTATGATGATAATGATGATGAGGAGGAAACTGTTACTACTTTTAAGATGAGGGATCGCTAGCTACATATTCTTTTTCAACATGATCAGCTGTAGCCTATTTCTTTTGTAGAACTGAAAAGTATAATTAACTGAACTAAAACAAATATATTAATGAATCATTCGTGGGCGCTGAAGCAGAACGGACACATTTAAAAAGCAGATTATTTTCGGATGAGCTGTGAAAAGGAATAGCGTTATTGACGATTTAATTTTATCTTCATCAGCGAGTACGGAAGAAACTACAGCCAGAGATTCATATACATACATACATATGTAAACACACATACATATACACATACGTACAAGCATACAATTATGCATGCATGCATACGTAGCTGCATACATGTACACGTTTGTATGTATATCTGCATATATCGAAAGCGAAGTGTGTCAGAAGTGGAATTGTGTCCTTAATTAAATTATGAGAGTATTAGAAAGAGAATCGATTAGTTATAGTTAGTAGCAATAAGAGACATTTAGCTCAATTGTATGGAAACCGCCGGAATGATATTTCGACAGTTATGTACGTGAGAGCATATTTAATAAGTTAAAAGTACACCTAAAGGATATATGGCTCTGCGAATATTGTCGACTACGAGTAAGTTAAATTTATAGAGTGGAGAAGAACAGAAAATTTATCAAATATTTAAACAGTTACCGAAACTAATTTCAGAAAGAGTAATAACAATGATAACTTACACAATCATTCTTATCAGGTTACGACAGGTTCGAATGTAAATTATGCTAAATGTTAATGTGCTTATTCATTGGAGAAGACATTTTCGTTTCAGACGAAACTGT
This sequence comes from Octopus sinensis, assembly GCF_006345805.1. Taxonomy (NCBI): domain Eukaryota; kingdom Metazoa; phylum Mollusca; class Cephalopoda; order Octopoda; family Octopodidae; genus Octopus; species Octopus sinensis. The sequence goes on along the minus strand of NC_042997.1, from coordinate 123,827,951 downwards.
GTTCGTATCACACTCGATTCATTTGCGTACAGGTAATTTGAATTGCCTGTCTTTTTTGTTTTTCGACATTGTTGAGTCTATTTAGTGAAAGACACCCCGGAATAATCTGGCGGAACGTATTCGGAATAAATACTGAAGTTATCCTTTCGACTGCTGTTGCTCACCGAGCAAATGAAAATTTATTAATAATTATATTTGCGGTGAAATTTTAAAATTGTCATATGTAAAATGAAATCTTTGTTTATTTATATAATACCTCATTTCTTAAATATAGAACTGTCTGAAATCTTCCCTCATTATTTGACACTATTTGTCTTAATTGTGAGATTTTCTCGTGGTTAAGACACCCTTGTAAGCTTTCTTGTTATTTATCCTCAAATCGCCAAACATGCTTGAACGTAAATATGATCAAATGGATTACATATGTGACTCTCTTATCCCAATGCTTGGGAAATATCGAGGACTGCATTATCGTAGTTACCCTCTTTTTCTTATTTCATATCTGGAGTATGTGATTTAAGGATGATTTCTTTGCTATTTTCAGCTGGTTGAATGAATGGCAACATAATGTTTCCCTTGTTTGCTCACTATTTCTCGTTATGATGACGAGTTAAATTGCGTGTGTGAAAAATTCGACATATATATTCCGATATATAATTAGTAACATATCGATTTGCTATTTCTTTCATACGCTTCATGGTGATATGGAAACAAGCAATCAGCAACAGTTCCATGGAATGCTGTTATTATGAATATCAAGATATTTTGTCCTTAGAAATGTACAAGAAACTCTTTATTATATGCGTTGTCGTGCTTAGCGCTACTTCAATGGAAATTTTTTTCCATAATTGTCGTGAGCAAGTGTTCCTGACATGAGCTTCATGTATATGAGTACGTCAATATAGCGTGTAGAATAATTGCATTTTGTTCAAGAAGAAACCCTGTTTTAGTAGAAGAAATATATTTTTTCCTCACACATGATAAGTCAATTATGAAACATGAAATTACTTTTCACTCCAAACTATAAGACTGTATCCAAACACATGACGCCACTCAAAATATTTTCTGACAGAGACTATCACTAGTTTATTCAGACTGCATTTTTAGTCATTTTACCTGTTTATATTTGTTATAATAATTTTATGAAACAAATACACATATTGCTATGGAAGCCTCTGCATCGGTTGACCCAAATCTTAATCTGTTATAATCTCATATATCATGAACAGCAACAATATAAGAAACCTGAGTGCTCTCTTAAATAGCATTAACGACACACAAAGGAGATTCGGTTTGTAGAAGAAATTGGAGTTATTTTTCTAGTTGATTGGTTATATCTTAATAATAATGTTGACAAGATTAAGAGCGAGAGATTTCATGGATATTTGTTTTACGAAAGCTTAGCAGCAAAATGTAAGCGTTTACGTATTGGATATAATACGAAGATTGTTATTGATCAATAATCTTTGTGATCAGTGCCAATTTGTTGTGAAACAACAGCAGCAACAAGTTGAGGTGCAATGGCCCAGTGGCTAGAGCAGCGGACTCGCGGTCGTAAGAACGCGGTTTCGATACCCAGACCGGGCATTTTGAGTATTTATTGAGCAAAAACACCTAAGCTCCACGAGTCATCGGCGGGAGGTGGTGGTGAACCCCGCTGTACTCTTTCACCACAACTTTCTCTCATTCTTTCTTCCTACCTCTGCCACAAAGCAGAGGAACCATGGTGTAAGCCACTATGGTGTGGTAAACTTTCAGACCCTAGTCTAGATTGCGAATCCTCTGTACCCCAGGATGGTTCAGCTCTCCACCCGTTAAAAGCCACTGTTTACCGAATGAGGATAACAACGTAGCTTTCGCGCCAGTGCAACCGCCAGTCTATCGCGTGTGGTTGGTGGATCTTCAAGTTCCCGCGCATATTCTTAGAGCTTAGAGTAGGCTCGAGTTAGAGATTATTCTTTGAGGCTAATGACGTGATTCCTTATTGGAAGAAGAAGAAGAAGAAGAAGAAGAAGAAGAAGAAGAAGAAGAAGAAGAAGAAGAAGAAGAAGGCATCAACAGCAGTGCTACAACAAGTCAGTTCAGCCGAAGGTACAAGACACCTGTACTTTACTTTCCCAACAGTGTAAGAGGGAGTATTTATTCCACGACATTAATTTCAGAACGAAAAGATCCGAAATAATTAACATAAAACATTTTCTCCTACTCTTTTAACATTCCTCCCGCATGCCTTATCAGTGTTTCGTGTTTTTTTTTATTTGAGATAGAGAGTGATCAATTAAATCGTTACACGTACTTGACTAGAATCATATTTAATACGCTACTACATTTAGTCTGTCTTTCCGTTCTGAGTTCAAATACCGCCGAGGTTGACTTTGCACTTCATCTTTTCGGGGTCGATAAATTAAGTACCTGTTGCATACTGGAGTCGATCCAGTCGACTGGCCCCCTCTCCCCAAACTTTTTGGGCCTTGTGCTTAAGGAAGAAAAGAATACGTTACTACATTTAGCACGTGTGGATGAAAGGCACAATTCGCTTAGAGCGTTTTTGAAATCTGAACGTTTACCTAATAATAATAATATTACTAATAATAATAATAATAATAATAATAATAATAATAATAATAATAATAATAATAATATTGAGAAGAGCATTGTCGATGTGAGAACTGTTGCTGCTCATGTATTTTAATTTAACTTAAAAAAAAAAAAATGAACGAACTATTGAGTTTGGTTTAATGGCCTACCAATATATACTATGAGTTTCTTTGCCCTAGGAGTCGGGAAGACACTCGGCAAGAAATGGAAGCAAATTTGAAAGAAGAAAAGAAAAAGTAATACTACTAATAATAATAATAGTAATAATAATAATAATAATAATAATAATAATAATAATAATAATAATAATAATAATAATAATAATGCCCTGATGCAGTACCAGACTGTGACTCTCATGGCTTCTGATCTTAACTGATTGGAAGTGTTATCACGTACATTATTTTTCTCTTGGTATAAAAGATGGGCTACAACAAATATTCTGCTCAATACCACTGATTTGCTTGTCAGTTGTTTGACCTTAATCAGTTGACCATGTCTCTTAGTGGCTGACGATATGTGCATCTCTGATCATGAGCAGAAGTAGTGGGGGAGCATAATAGACATATGTTGAGAGGGAGTATTTGGGGTTAGAATAGTTCACCTCTGGAAACATGGGTGTTTCGTTCAAC
>NC_042997.1:123809724-123822224 GCF_006345805.1 Octopus sinensis | reverse complement strand
TACTTTTTTGAAACATAATGATTATAGATTTCATATAATAATATAGATGTTTTCAATATTAGACTATATACTAATATATTTTATTTTAATGAAAAGATGTGCGCCAAAGCGGAAACACTCTGAGGAAATCATGTGATATTTCTTCATATTTAAGCAGTCGGCCACCAAAATCCAGAGCATAGGATTTAGTAAATTATATCAGCTCTATTACGAGACTAGTAACTTATTTTAATGAGCTCGGAAGAAAGAAAATGCAAAGTATACTTCGGCTGAGTTTTCCTTTAGAATGTAAATGACTGGAAGAAATATCTTCAGGCTTCTTCCGATGATTTAGTGTTTCTTATAATCTACCGCCTACGGGATAATTAACACTTTAGAATTCAGATTACTCTGCCAAATGTAATGCTTATTCATTTACATTGTTTTAAATTTATTGCGCATTATCTCCTAGCTTCGAGATTGCGCCAATGTGGCTGTTAATTTGTAGAGTAATATATTAAGGAAACTGTGAGATCCAGGATGTGGCCGATTTGAAAACAAGACAACTAGAATTTTAAGGGTGATATATGGCTACTTTACTTGTTTTTGGGTTAATAATATTAAGAATTATAATGAGATACATGTAGAATATTTAAGTTTGTTTTACAATAAGTTGTTTACGGTTGCAATACCATAAGGTGAAAACCTTTCAAAGTATTTTGTAATATAAATTCGTGCCTTGAAATGAAATATAGCAGAAAATCTTGAGTACGGCTAAGTGAAATATTCTTTTCTACCAAGGCACAAGACCCGAAATTTTGGGGGAGGGTACTAGTCCATTAAATCGACCACGGTACTCAACTGGTACTTAATTTATAGAGCTCGAAAGGATGAAAGGCAAAGTCGACCTTGGCGGAATTTGAACTCAGAACGTAGCGGCATACGAAATACCTAATTCTTTACTGCCCACAAGGGGCTACACACAGAGGGACAAACAAGGACAGACAAACAGATGAAGTCGATTACATCGACCCCAGTGCGTAACTGGTACTTATTTAATCGACCCCGAAAGGATGAAAGGCAAAGTCGACCTCGGCGGAATTTGAACTCAGAACGTAACGGCAGACGAAATTCCGCTAAGCATTTCGCCCGGCGTGCTAACGTTTCTGACAACTCACCACCTCTTTATTCTTTTCTACTCTAGGAACAAGGCCCGACATTTTTTGGGAGGGGGCGAGTCGATTAGATCGACCCCCGTACGCAACTGGTACTTAATTTATCGACCCCGAAAGGATGAAAGGCAAAATCATAACGTAGAGACGCGAAATACAGATAAGCATTTCGCCCGGCGTTCTAACGTTTCAGGTAACTCGCCGTCCCTATATTCCAATATTAGCTGAACACCTCGTGTTGATGTAAAAGGCCACTGACGCAATGCTTGAAGATTCTGGAGGACGTGAGTGACTATAATAAATTTAGGCCTGCCTAGACTTATCAGTTTGACACCTTTCATGCACTATTTCTATCTTGCAGTTCAATAACGGAAGGAATGACAATATCACGAGTTTCGAGCTCTAATGTTCTGAAATAGGGAGGACGCTACGTAACTGTAGTCTTCCCACCATCAGACACAATTTTCATTTGTATTAAAATATGTCCTGATTATATGCACCAACAACAATCCTAATAGACATAACAAATTCTTAGATAAATCCTACGAAACGCCAAACATTCTCAATATGGAGTCAGATACGAAGAAACACTCACACACACATAATTATATATATATATTTTATTTAAAAGTAGCAGAAATATAACAAAAGCTGTTACTCAGAGTTTCACGTTCCCGTTCGTCGGGTGAAGGCTGGCCCTATGAAATAGAAGTACTACTCATTTTGCCAGCTTAGTGGACTGGAGCAACGTGAAATAAAAAGTGTCTTGCTCAAGAACAAAACGCGCCGCCGGGAACTGAACTCACGACCTTACGATCGTGAGCTGAATGCCCAAACCATTAAGCCACACTTTCATATATATATATATATATATATATATATATATATATATATATATTATATATATATATATATATATATATATATATATATATATATGTGTGTGTGTGTGTGTGTGTGTGTGTGTGTGTGGTGTGTGTGTGTGTGAGTGTGTGTGTACACACACCAATATCTATATGTATTTATGTACGTATTTCTATCAATATATATGATGAAGAGAGAGGAGAGAGAAGATATCAAAACGAAAGAGATGTGTGTGTGAGGGTTTCTGTATATGGTATGCTGAATCAGAATTTCCTGGCATTGAAGAGAAAAACAATAAGTATATAAATATATAAATTACGAGGAAAAATCGAAAGAAAAAGCTGTAGTCAATATGAAAGTTTGACAAATGGAAATATATATTTTTAAGCAAGAGTGACAGAGAAATGAGAGAAAATATAAACGATGTTTCTGTGCTATTGAATTGTAACTGAATATCTGTATTTATAAATTTACTTATCATACTTTATATGTCTATGTTTACACACACACACACACACACATATTTAGAAAAAATATTATACAAGGTGCAGAATCGGCGGTGTGGTACGTAGCTTGCTTACCAACCACATACCTCGGGGTTCAGTCCCACAGCATGGCACCTTGGGGAAGTGTCTTGTACTATAGACTCTTGCCGATCAAGCCTTGTGGGTGGATTTGGTAGACGGAAATACAAAGAAGCCCTTCGTGTGTGTATGATTGATTGATTGATTCTAGTTTCAGCTCACGAGCTCACGAGCTGTGGCCATGCTGGGACACCGCCATATATATATATATATATATATATATATATATATACATATATATAGTAATATAAATAATATATATATGCATATATACACACATACATGTACATGCCTATATATATGTATATATACATGCATATATGGGTACAGGACGTCAAAGAGAGAAACGAGTACAAAAAGCAAAAGCTTGGAAAACGAACTTTTTTTGCAACAACGAAAGAAAGAAATAGAGAAACGAGACAGGCAACATAAAGAACATTCCCTTCAATAGTTGTCCCCTGTTTTAACGACTCCGCGTTTAGAAAGTAGGGACAAGACGCGATTTCGTTAAAACAGTCCTTCCCGCAAAGGAAATTAAATAAAATTTGGGTTTCTTTGCGTAGGGTTTAGGTGTTAAAAAAAAAGGACAGTAAGAACATAATACTAAAAATAAACGGTGAGGGCTGTTAAACCATAACGAGGGGAAGTGGTGGACGCTGAAAAAACGAGCTTTGAGAAGAGACAGGCAAAAGCATATGTATATGTCGACTTATTCGACAAAAGGCGGTGCTCCAGGATGGCCGCAGTCAAATGACTGAAAGAAATAATAGAACAAAAGAATATATCTATACACACACACATATATATTGCAAATATTATATACATATGTCTATATATACTTCGGCATATATATTTCCATACTTATGTATGCTCTTGTATCTATGACAATATATAAATATACATATAAATGTTAAAAATATTGTCTGCACATGTCTATATATACTTTGGCATATATATTTCCATACATTGTATGCTCTTGTATTTATGATAATATGTGTGTGTGGACGTGTATATATATATATATATATATATATATATATATATATATATATGTAGTTAATTATATACGTGTCTGTCGGCATATATATTTTATTTGTAATAATAGCATGTGAATATATACAATAGACAGATGTAGAAAGAAAACTAATCGCAAATTGTTTAGTTATTTTGCAGTTTTAATAGGCACATTGTTACGTATAGATATACGTTATAAAATAACATCAACTAATATACATCTGGCCACGGGCGTTTATATATACATATATATATCCATGTATACATATATATATGCGTGTGTGTGCATGTGTGTGTATGCATAACAGAAGGATATATATATATGTATATATATATATATATATATATATAATATATATATTATATATATATATCTATATATATATGTTATATATATATATATATATATATGAAGTGAGAGAGAACGAGATGTATATGCGTTGTATACACATATATGTGCCGTAGATATTCACACAATGCTCATTAGATCAGAAAATTGCGTTCTTTTCATGTTTGGAAATATAATTAATCAATGCTATGATTAAATTTCACAATGAGCGACTTTCCAAATGTGTATTCCCACAAATATCCATATCTGTTTCATTTATTTTCACTTGAAAACACTCAAGCTAAAAACGAGCAAAATTATCCGATTGGGATTAATGACTAGAATTGTGTTCGTACAACAACGGCAATAGTATATGTAGCAGTAACAACTACAAGAACATCAATAACAAAACTGAACAAATATAACCTAGTTTAATCGCAATCGTCCTAATCATCTAAATCATTATCATCAACAGTAATAACAATATGAAGAACAATAAGAAATTTATTTAGTGTAATTGTTTCATCAATGTAAACAGAAATATCGTTTGGTGGGTGAGTTTGTTTTATAGTATCAGCTTCATAAAACAGAAATTAGTGAACGGCATGTATGTACTGTCTACCGCTAAAGAGCTTCTGCGATAATGTGCGGGTGCGGTCGTCTGTGTGTGTACGTAGGCATGCGTGAATATACGTTTGTGTAGATTCATACACACACATATGCGCACGAACACGCTCACTCATACACTAATAGATTACAAGCATATGTGTATGTGTATGTTTGTATTTGTGTATAAGCGTGTGTATATGTGTGTGTGTGTGTAAACGTGTGTATATATGTGTGTGTGTACGCTAAATCAGCTTGTGTGTGTGAATAGATGTTTCACATTGCTCGCTTTATATTCTTGTATGTAGTAGATATATAGGCGCAAACTTGGATGTGTGATAAGAAGCTTTCTTCCCAACCACATGGTTCTGGATTCAGTCCCACTGCGTGACACCTTGGGTATGTGTCTTGGGCTATAGCTTCAGGCTGACCAGAGACTGGTGAGTGGGTCTGGTAGACTGAAAGTGAAATAAGTCCATCTAGGAGTGGCTGTGTGGTAAGTAGCTTGCTTACTTCCCATGAGTCTTTGTTGTCAGTGCACGCGTGCGTCATTGTGTTGTGCATTGGAGAAGATAGCCGGCGATATTTAGGCAGCGAAAAAAATACCGAGAGAATAAGTACTAGGCTTACAAAGAAAAAGTCCTGGGGTCGATTTGCTCGACTAAAGGTGGTGCTCCAGCATGGCCACAGTCAAATAACTGAAACAAGTAAAAGAGTAAAGAGTATATATAGAATGTATGTATATATTTGTGTGCATGTGTATGTCTCCCTAGCATCACTTGGTAACATATGTCCGTGCGTTTACGTCCCCGTGGTTCGGGAAAAGATCTCAAAAGAATAAGTACTAGGCTTAAAAGAATAAGTCCCGGCATCGATTTGTTCGACTAAATGCAATACTCCAGCATAGCCACATTGAACTGATTGAAACGAATAAAAGACTAAAGGAATGAAAAAATATATCTGTATATGAGTTTTAGACATGTCAAGAGAGTCGTCATCGACTTGCCAAATCTTAATTGTATTCCACATATACTTTTATGAAATTCATTTGCCTATGCATTTACCGCACATAGTTTTCAGTCTATTTAAACATGTGGCTGGTTGCAGTCACCTCCAATTCATATATTGATATTTTAATCCAAGATAGACCAACATTTACCGGCCTGACGTATCTTGACGGCTATACAATGGACATATTATGAAATCAAGTTACTTGACATGCGTTATGCGATTGTCACAGATTAAGTTCGCATGTAGCAGCAGGACTTGCTTTTCCCTGAACGGAACACGTCATACACTGGCTTATGTACTTCCGCATCATTCCTGTTTCTAGAACGATGTCTTTCTATTAGTGCAATGCTTGATTGCGTGCAGAAAGGTACATTAATTGTGCAATTTTACTTTTACTGTTGCATCGTAAGAGTCATATAATATTTATCAGTAGAAGTGGTGAGATGTTTGCACAACACCGTGCCAATATTGAATTCATTCCATATTTATCACAATATAAACATCATTTTTACATAGTCATATATATCACCAGGTCCAGCACATCAATTTATTTAGTCTTTCACGAAGCTGTTGTATGAAAAAATATTTCGTTAGAACCATCTGTAGGTTTTGTACCCTCGTACAAAGTCATAACAAAGAGCGAAATGATCGATTGTAACATGTGCTACAACTGTATAGAATCTGTCAAATTGCATATATATATATATATATTATATATATATATATATATATATATATATATATATATATATAATATATATATACACGACGTGTTCCTTTCACTTCTCCCCTACCAAATCCACTGACAAGGATTTGGTCGGCCCGAGGGTATAGTAGAAGACACACGCCCGAAACTGGCACGCAGAAGAACTGAACTTGGATTCATGTGGTTGGGAAGCAAGCTCCTTACCACACAGACACTCCTGCGGCAATATGATATATATATATATATAAATTTGTGTATGATATACCAGTTACAGGATAAACCATTTTTAAAGGAGAAAAATCATTCGCTTTGATGCACAATTCATGCACAAATTTGAACTTATATGTGTGTATGTATACACACCACACACACATATATATATGAGGATACGTACAAGCATCTATATTTACACATACTTTCCCACACACACACACATATATATATATATAAGATGTATGTATTTATGAATGTATGTTGTAGAAGAACTCTCGCTAACAGTAATTGATTGTTATTTCCGTGGCCTTTGTTTCCTATCTTGGCAACACTGTATTCGTTTTCAGTCTTTTATGCTATTTTTTGTTTATAGTGTCCTCTTCACCTTTTCCTTCCTTGTTATTTCTTGTGATGACTTTTGGAAAGTTCCATATGGTTATTTTTGTCTTCGATAATTTGTAGATGGTGAAATGCTTGTCAGTTTTTCATTCATCTTCACATTCTGAGTTCTAACTTCGTCGAGGTCGACTTTGCTTTTCGTTCTCACAGGGTCGAAATCATACGTACTAATTGAGCAAGGGGTCGATTTAATCGACTTACCCACCAGTCGGAAATTGTTAGCCTTGTGCAAAAGCGATAAACATTGCATTCTTTTTTGTGCTTTGAACTTTAAATTCTGAGGCAGTGTATATCACTGAACTGAGCGCTACTGAGCGACACATTCAATGGTTTTATCATGTTCAGTTGTACAGACACAATATTTTCTCCATCACTTATTTATCGAGCTGTGAACACACACACACACACACACACACACACACACACACACACACACACACACACACACACACACACAAACATACACAAAAACCTATCGCAGTCTAAAGCATACATATAAAATGACCTAAAGCAATATATCTTACATTTTCATCTGTCTTTACGTTCTGAGTTCAAATTCCACCGAGGTCGACTTTCCGGGTTGATAAATTAAGTACCAGTTGCGCACTGGGTCGATCTAGTCGACTGGCCACCTCTTCCCATAGAATTTCGAAACTTGTGCCTAGAGTAGAAACGAATACATCCTACATTTAACCTGACTATCACTGAACTGATTATCTATCTATTTATCTTTCTACCTATCTATTTAACTATCTATCTATCTCTCTATCTCTCTCTCTCTCTCTCTCTCTCTCTCTATCTACCTATCTGTCTGTCTGTCTGTCTGTCGGTCAATCTCTCTATCCATCTACATCTCTACCTGTCTATTTCTATGTATATTTATACACACACTCACACATGCATATATTACATACATCTATACATAAATACGTACGTACGTACGTACATACATACATACATACATACAGACATACATACATACATACATACATACATACATACATACATACATACATACATACATACATACTTACATACTTATATAGAGGCAATTAGGTAGATAAACAAATTAGACGCAGCAAATATATTAAGCATTAAATACATCAAATACAAAATATGTATACATGAATACCTGCAAAGCGTGAGGAAGCAAAGTGTAGAAGCATTCAGATTATGTATAAATATATATATTTATATTAATAGGTCCAATTATTCAGCGTACAAATTTTAATGCAGAGAAGTTTAAAGATGGAAATATCAAATGTGGACAGCTAGCTGTATTAAGAAACGGACTGGCAGTATTAAGAGGGGGAATGGTAAGAGAAAAAAAGATGGTTCAAGAAGAGTGAGCAATTAATAATGGGGGTACTAAGGGAGGTAGTAGTTATAGAGGTGAAGAGTTGAAAGATGAAGAGCAGGGTAGGGTACATAGTATATGAATGGTAGTCTCTTGTACTTGTTTTGTTAAAGTTTAGTGATAATAAGTATAAAATTATTGGTTAATAGAGACGCAGAGAGAGGTTGACAGATTGGTATCCAAGTGAGAGGTGTAGTATTAAGTGATTTTGGTTGAATAGGAGAAATGACAGAAGAAAAAGAAGACCACTTGTGAGGGTGGGTAGACTATGATGGAGATGAGAGTTTGTGGTTTAGGGGAATTTGCAAAGGTAACAATGAGAAAAATTAGTTTAATAAGAAGGGTGGTATTAGTTGAGGTGATAAGTTGCTAGGGTGACCTTGTCGTATATGAAGGGTAAATTTAATTAAGAATACTTATAGTTATGGGATTACATAGATTTATAATAATGGGCAAATGAATAATATCTGTGTTTACATGAAAGTATATTATCTGAGTGTTTATTACATGAAAGTATTGTATCTGAGACTCTATTAAGTAATGCATTGTTATGGTGTGGAAGGATGTTTAGCCATTCTCTTAAACATAATTTACACATATCGAGGCTTGCGTTGTATGGGGAAGATACATACATGCATATACGCACAGATACGTAGTTAAAGAGCTATCATCTAATGAATTATTATCGTATTTCTTTATGTGAACAAACGTCTGTGATTGTTTGTACCTGTTACAACATAGCCGAATGATTTTTACCGTTAAATATTTTTTATAATATCATTCTTTAATCTTTTTTAATTTTAAACAAAAGAAGCAAAATCCCATGAGGTCAATAATCTTAATTTTTTGTTGTTACCAATAGTTGTATATTTTGTCACATTTGTTGTTATCGTATCCTCTCAACATTAGTCCACACTAACGTTTGCTATGATCCATTTGAAGTTAACGGTCAACATTCACTCATGCTGAGTGAATGTTAACCGTTAACTTCAAATTAACTTTACCGATGGCTTCTATATTTGTCTTTTTCTGTGTGTCTTAATCGGTTTGCTGGGTTTAATATTTGTTTGTGTGTATTTTTATGGCGGCGAGCTGGCAGAATCTTTAGCACACCGGGCAAAATGCTATAGCAGCTTTCCGTCCATCTAAACGTTCTGAGTTCAAATTCTGCCAACGTCGAATTTGTTTTATATTATTTCGGATCGCGGGCTGGGATCGACTACCCCATCTTCCGAATTTGCTGGCCTTGTACCAAAATTGTGAAACCAGCATTTGCTTCTCTTTGTTTGCCCCATATTAAAACTTTCTTTCACAGTGACCTCATTCTGTACTACTTTCACTTTTCCCAAATCATTTTTCATTTTTTTTTGTCATTAACCCTTTTTCTATCTTTCCTTCCATCCTACTTTTTCTTGTTCCTTCCTTTTCTACTCCGTACTTGATTCTAACTTTCCTCACTATGCTTTCTCCCTCCCTATGATTGACTGCCTACTGCATAATCAATTTTGTTTCAATTTGATTTTGGATTTGCTACCTGTGCGCTCATTTATTTCTATATCTTACTCGTTGTTCAAGGATTTCCGCACAACAGTATGTTTTCGTCGTCTATGCAATACAAAACATCTCTTCTTGTGTTCCTGTTGTTTTTTCCCTTTCACCTTAATCGTCACACACACATACATTCACCCCCATATACTTATTTATAAAAATCGATGTACCGCCAGCAAACATACGTATGATAACTGGAGATGATATTGAAGCACCAATGCCGAATAGCTGTAGTGGAACCGAACCCAGAATCACATACGTGCGAGACAAAATTCTTCACATCATTCTTCTTCATTCGCTTGATACATATTTCTTCGGAGCATCACAAATCAATATATCTTCAGGTTGTTTCTCAGCGCTGCGTGCCTTGAGGAAAATGGAAAATTCATTTATTAGCCAATTACCTTTTGTCATGCCATTTATTTATATAAAATTCTAAAACAAAAACAACAAAAAGAGAAAAAAATATTTTTGAGAATAGTTCTACAAAAAAAATACAAGAATGATTTCGGAAAAAATATGAACGGTTGTTTCTTTTCCTTTATTATTTAGCAATTCACGTGATGTCAAGTATAATGCACGATCTACTTAACGTAATATCGTGCAAAGATTTAACAAGTAGTTAATGTTGTAGTAGTGGTATAAATGTAATACGCTCTAAGAAAAGGGGGTGGGGACAATAAGGAGTGAAAGCAAATGCAGTTATATATGTGTATATATATACATTCATACACACACATACACACATATATACATACATATTTATATATATATATATATATATATATATATATATATATATACAGGAGATACGAATGTATCTAGACCCTTATCTATCTACCTATATACATATATAGAGAGAGACAGATAGAGAAAGAGAGAGAGAAAGAGCAAGAGAGAGAGAGACAGAAAAAGAGAGAGAGATACATACGTACGTTCTGTGTATTTGTGTCTCTAGATATACAAGCACATATAAATATATTGGTTAGTGAAGGGTACATTAGAATCTTAGACGGCAGAAATGGCTACGTACAATAAAACAAAAACACATCGCTACTGTGAGGTAAAAGAACCAAGAAGGTATCAGGTGTTAGTAGCATATTGTAGATATGTAACCATCAAATCCAATTTAAACCGTAGATCTGACTTAGGTCTAGTTCTAGGTGTGGCGTACATATAAAAAAGAAGACAAATTGGGTTTAAAACGTACGGCAGCTGTATTGATAGAATTATATTAATGTATTCATATATTTCATCGTGACATATAAGCCATCTTCAGACAAAATTCTAAATAAGAATAAACGGGTGAGATAATGACTTGATGATGAAGAATGCAATCAGCATTTTTTATATAATCGAGCCAGGCTGGACAGACAGACAGATAGAGATTGAGAGAGAGAGAGAAAGAGAGAGAGAGAGGTAGGGAAGGAGAGGGCAAAAGAGACAAAGTGAGAAAGAAAAAGAAAATATTTACAATCAAATCTGTTTTACTTTTGGACGCGATGCTCACGTCAGTGGCAAGCAACTCAGACGTAGGCGAAATATATGTATATTTATATATATGTATATGTATACATATATATATATATATATATATATATATATATATATATATATATATATATATATATATATATATCTATATATATATATATATAATATATATATGTAAATTTAATCCAAGCAAGAAAGTACAAAAAAAACACAACAACGCGAGGACGTGGAACAAATATAGTATTATTGGACGCTCAGGAAAGACGAAAAGTATATATATATATATATATATATATATGAAAAAACAAGTGAAAATAGAAAATGCTAAAATAATTTTATAAAGAACATTTCAGTACCGGTTTCGGTCATTTGAAATTTTCTTTATAAAATTATTTTAGCATTTTCTATTTTGACTTGTTTTTTCATATATATCAACTCGTGTGTTCCTTTTCACCCTCTGAGAGAATAAGCATGTTAAGTCTGTTTTTGTTTGTGAATACTTCTAAATTTACTGAAACTTAGTATACATCGTATACTATGGCACTCAGTTGACGGGAAGAATCAGTGGATAAATTTTCTAAGCCAAACTTTCTTTGATTTTCTTTGTAACTGCAAAGATGTGTAATATTTTTATGATATCTATCACAAGTGAGGCTAAAGCTTCGTATTGAATCTGATGAGGGATTTATCGTTTATGAATATGACATATATGTTAGTGAGAAAGATAGCATATGGTTTGTACTAAACCTGCTGAGTGAATATATTAATCGTCGTTTGGAAGTGAGGATAGAAAACATAATAAGGGATGTCTTTGTAGAAGGTTTAATATATCTATTGCCAGTAAGGCGGCGAGCTGGCAGTATTGTTAAGAAGCTGGGCATAATGATTAGCGGCATTCTAACTACAAATTTCACAGAGGTCAACTCCGCTTTTTATCCTTTTCGGATGGGTCGATAAAATAAGTACGAGCTAAAGACGGGGGTTCATGTAATCGACTGCACGCATCGTCAAAATTGTTGACCTTTTGCCAAACTTTAAAACCGATATATCTATTTCTATCTCTAATGATAACAAAACCAGTTAGCTTAATCTAAAAATCATGATATGACAGTATGTGCGATTTTGTTCTTTTTAATGCTGTACATTTTGAGCGGATATCAGCTGACCCAATGAATGGAAATGAAAATAGAGACCTTGATAAGTGGTGCGCTCAAGTAATGGAAAC
>NC_042997.1:123802224-123807224 GCF_006345805.1 Octopus sinensis | reverse complement strand
ATGTTTCAGGTACAGCGTAAATTTCCCAGTTGTGCCTTAGCAACAGATATGTAAATTTAATTAAATAAATCAGAGCAGATGTTTATAAAATAGTGCCCATGAAGTGTGAAATATTTTCCTTTGTTTTACACTGTGTTTGTTTCCTATATATGAAGAAACAGTGAATATTCCATGCAATTTTTCCTTATAAATTTAATTTTTTTCAAGAATAATCCCAGATAAGTTATGTCAAGAGACTGCATGGTCAATGAACAGTATAGTTAAAACAATTTCACTTTTAAATTTGCAAGCATAATGTAATATAAAAACAAAAATTCCTCTATCGAATGTTGAAAGATTGCGTAGATATTGCGTTATAATAGCGTCGAACAATATAAACATGAAAATAAAACATATATGCACACACACATATTCACAGGCACATATAGAGGCGCGCGCACACACACACACAAACACATACTCATACGTAAGTATATATTACCATTTTCAATTGCATGTATATATTTTTTAAATGTTTAGATATATTACCTATTGCCATATCGATATTCCATTTCCATCTCTCCCTTTCGCGCACTCTCTCTTTTGTTCTCTCTCTCACCTGGTATGTGTGTGTGTGTGTATGTGTGTGTGTATGTATGTGTGTGTGTGCGTATTATAGTTTACACGCACATATTTTTGTAGCTATATATTTATTTACTACCCACAAGGGGCTAAACATAGAGGGGACAAACAAGGACAGACAAATGGATTAAGACGATTACATCGACCCCATTGCGAAACTGGTACTTTATTTATCGACCCCGAGAGGATGAAAGGCAAAGTCGACCTCGGCGGAATTTGAACTCAGAACGTAACGACAGACGAAATACCGCTAAGCATTTCGCCCGGCGCGCTAACGTTTCTGCCAGCTCGCCGCCCTGATATTTTGTAGATATAATTCTCCCTGTGTGTCAAGGAAAACCGCACATAGTTACCGGTATGTCGATATACGTAAATGTCTCACTCAGTCTTTCTCGTTATGCAGACACACACATACACGCAAATACACACATATACCAACATACAAAATTACATACATACTTATATACATTTTCATACAAGCATTCATATATAACTAATAATACACCGAAAAAAACGTATGTATTTGTACATAGACATCTCATGATGTGTGAATATATAAAGAACAGCGTATTTCTTTCAGCGAGTACTCAATGGGTATTTAATATTTCACATCTCATATGCCAAGCAGCTCTTTGTTTCTATGATAGTCGGATGCGTTTTTTTAACAATGGAGACGCCAGAGAGTAAACTGTTAGATATTGAAACATAGTGACAATTTCATCAATACTGATTTATTCACGCTGGAGAAAGAGTGTGCGGAAGTCATATACGTTCATGAACGGAATACATATTTATGAATGAAACAAACATTTATGAATGAAACTAACATGCAGCAATACAACAAGCATAAAAGTATAGGTGCGCGTGTCCATGCATGAACTTTTGTGGTGTATATATGCATTTTATTATTGTTGATTTCACTCAGATTTGTTCTTATCCCTGGTAGAATTTATGTGTGTAGCAGGTTGCTACTGTAACCTTTCAATAGTATTTCAAGTGCTTAAAACCCTCTTGATAATCTTTCCTGACCTTAAGAGGCAAACCTTCTCTAGAAGCTCAAACGGACGTTCTATTCAAATCTCTTTCGACCATTTGACCATATCTTTACTTAGAGATCCCAATGCATCAATTATTGTAAGCACAACCTCTACAGATTTCTTGCTCCAAATTCTTGTAATTTCAAATTTTAAGATATTGTATTCCTTTCTTTTTTCTTCTTGTATCATTACAACCGTTAATATAAGTATTTCTCTGTATTACAGCTTTTGTCGGAACTCTTGGAGACTTGCATGCGTAGCGGGTTTGCTACCTGCAGCCTACAATACAATGCTACTCATTCTTTTCAGCTATCGAATACTTTCCTGATTATTCTGGCCGTACCAAAGAGGCAAGCCTTTGTAACAGTTCTACTTGGCACTCTATTCGAATTTACTTTATATTTCTGTTGATACATTCCCATAACGTTCCCAAGGCCCCAACAATAATTGGCACTGTCTTCACCTTCTTCATTTTCAATAACCGGGCTATCTCGTACTTAAGAAGGATGTATTTCTCTATCTTTTCGCATTCCTTCTTGACTATTCGTGAGGCAAGGGGGCATGCAAAATCAACTGTATAGCATATGTGATGCGCCTTGTCCACCACCACTAGGTCCGGTCTGTTATGCTCTAGTACCTGATTTGTTTGGATTGGTAATTGCGTTCATACCGGTCTCCTACTCCACTACTCCATGTAGCTTGGGTTCATATTATCATTATTATTGTAATAATAATTATTATCATTACTATCATTATTATTATTATTATTATTATTATTATTATTATTGTTATTATAGTTATTATTATCATTATTAATGATGATGATAATAATAATAATAATAATAATAATAATAATAATAATAATAATAATAATAATGATGAAGATGATAATTATTGAGAGAGCAGTGCATGCCATCAAAGTGACACTGGGGTAAAATATACGACGCCCAGTATACCCGTCATGACTACCCGTCTGATAAGAGTACACTAGGCACATACCTCACAACCATATGTGCGCGAGATGGTGTTCTCATATGAAGATAAACAGCACATGAACTTGCAGGTGGGGCCCAGTTAGAATTTTCTTCTGGTCGAGTAACCCATCCCGCTCTGTTTGCAGTATTAATCTAATTCGTCTATAGTATTCGTTTTTTGTTTTCTCTTTCATTTGTGTGTTGTATCGTATCTAGTTCATTGAAATCTTAAATATTTGCATGACTGGCTTTGGTCTAATTCATTGGCTTTATCTAGTGTGATGTTGCTACTCTTAACTAGTTTTCCTCTTTTCAAAGTTGCTTTGGCACATTTTTCTAAGCCAAATTTCATATTTATTTTTTTGGTAAATGTACGTATTGTCTGTAATAAGTTTTCCAGCTGTTTATTATTTCTAGTGTACAGTTTAAGGTTATCCATATATAAAGGGGTGGCTGATTGATTTGCCGTAACAGCTGTACCCGCATCCAGTTCTGTTTGGCATGTCTGATAAAGATGTCAATGCCAAGCAGAAATGGAGCGAAGAGAGTGTGTTTCCCTGGTATATTCCTCTTCCAATTGGGATGGCTTTGCTTTTAATGAGTCTTACTATTATTATCATCATCATCATCATCACCACCACCATCACCATCATCATCATCACCACCACCATCACCACCACCACCACTACCACCATCATCACCACCACCACCACCACCACCATCATCATCATCATCATCATCATCATCACCATCATCATCATCATCAGCATCATCATCATCATCATCATCAATATTATTATTGTTATTATTATCATTACTTCAGATACGCATAACTGATGGCACATTTTTGAAAAAAATGCTTGTGTATTAGTAAACTTAGATATCAAGAAACTTCCTAAATATCTTTGCTATCCCTAAGATTACTGTTTTCTGGAGGTACCCCGAATTAGGTTTTCTGCCTATTTTCTATATCTTTTCAAATTTTAACGCATAGTTCCTAATGCACATATAACTACAAGGATACATTTTACACCAAATTTGCAAATCAGGACGCTGGTACAAGGCAAATTACGAAAACAAAGGCAAGAAGTTGAACAGCTGGAAGCACTTTTCGTATATATATATATATATATATAGGAGATAAATAAAAATATATGCATACATACAAACATATATGTACGTACCTACATCTACATGTATATATACATGCATATATAAATAATTATACGGAAGTACAGGACATCACAATAAGACGTAGAAACAGAAAAAGCCAAAAAACAAAAAACAAGAAAACGGAAAACGAAAACCAAATACAGGACAGGTTACACAAGGACAAAACCCCCGTCATCAGCTGTCGCTAGAGGAGTCAGGCATGTTTCGAAGGCATAACAGAACACTAATCCAATAGGCCTTCCTGCGAGAGAATAAAATAAAATTTCAAGCAGCGGGGCACAATGAGTACGAACACAAACAAGACGTAACAATAAGACTGCAAAATTAAAATACATGTACAAAACAAACACAAGAGGACGAACGAAAAGCCTTTTTCTGGCATAGACAAACAATAAAACTGCAAAAATAAAATACATGTACAAAAAGTACAATTAGTTACAAACGAGAAAATAACAAGAATACTATACAGGAAATTAACCACACAAGGGGACGAACGAAGAAGCCTTTTTGCTGGCAAGGACGAAAGTGTAGTAGCAGCGCGTGGAGGCAGTCTTTTCAATAGTGGTAACCACGTGTATATATATATATATATATATATATATACATATATGCACGTTCTTCTATATACCCGTGCACGTATTGCTCAAAATCCTGTACTATTTCTACTGATGTTCATATATAATAGTATTTTCGGTAATAATTGCGTCATGCTATTCCTCAGCTGTATATTAGCGGGGATATGATCACACCCACAAACAAACATTAAAATGAGGTCCTTTTTACAACGACGAATTCAGTACTCACTCGCAGGACCTGCAAGGATTGTTAAACAATTTCTAACGAAATCAAACCTTACATTACTAGATGTATGAAAGCACTTCCAGCACAATATGAGCCTCGTTGTCTTATCTCAACAATAGTTATCATAGGTTTCTTCAGTACTGAGACGTGGTAAGTATCATTACAAAACCGATGTATAATACACGGACTATGTAAATTCACAACTTATATAAAATAATCTTCAATACAAAGCGGCGAGAGCCAAGCTTATTTTTTTCCACTAGGCAGTACACTGAACTTATAACAATACACTTGAAACACAGTTTACACGAATATTAGGTAACACATCATACATACAAGAAAATTGAAAATACAATATTTTATTTGTTATGTTCTCAGAAACTCTCTCTCGAAG
>NC_042997.1:123779724-123797224 GCF_006345805.1 Octopus sinensis | reverse complement strand
ATATGAGGTTTAGGCGATGAAATTGAAAATTTAGGTTTTCTGACAGTAATAAAATCAAATCACATAGATGGACCTTAAGCTTGTTTTCCCATACTGAATATCCAAATTCCCTACTATCAATATTATGGCATAAATATATCAACTTATCTGTCTTGTATTCAAAATGATTCACTACACAAAGTATTTTTGCAAAAGAAGCACAAACTCAATTTGAGTTTTCTTTAGAATGACATTCGCACGTATTACTAAACCCACTTAATTGAATAGATCAATTTTGCTTAGATCTTGTAATACAGCTTCGGAGTGTTTCTTTGACATTACGATATAACAGTAGGTCTAAGGTAAACAGGTAAATTTCTCTTATCTTGATCACGGGAATACGTACAATGTTAAATGAACTGTTTTGGATGTGGTTAACCTTAGAAAGAATAAAATATACATAGAAACGTATATTTCAAGCAGGAGTTGGATGTATATGGGATTTCAAATCTATTTACGCTACTGAGTAATTCTCTTAAATGTTCTCCATTTGAAAAAGTAAATAGATATTTTAAATACATAAAAATGCTTTAAAATGCTTTTCTTACATCAAAAGAACTAACTATTAAACATTTTTCTGTGGGTTTAATCCGAATATCAGAAGATATAAATCACAAATTTACTATGTCGTGTAGTGATCGTTCAAATTGAATCTTGTTACAGTGTTATCTACAAATGTTTAGTGATATTATCCTTGTATGTAATATGGAGTATGTATATTTTTATCGTTGTTGGTGTTTTTATGTAAAAGATTAGAATGATATTGCAGATTTCACCATACGTAGCGTCATAAAAGTCTTTGTTGTTGACGCTAAGCTTCCAAAAGTCATCAAGGGCGTACATGATCGAATGAAAATTCAATCAAATCTATATGCAGTGATCAAGTTGGCGCAAAAATGTATGCAGCTGAACGAGATAAAATTTGAACACATCTGCTTTGGAAAAGATGACATACACCAGCAACCACCATATTAAGTATCATCGGACATCTTAGTTGTATCGTCGAATAATATAAGATACTGAGACGTAGGTGTCGACAACAACCTTAACTGGGGCGCACACATCAACAAAACTGTCGATATGACACGCAAAATGTGCTCAAGAATCGTCATAACTATTCGGTCAAGAGATAATAAAAAGCATCATCCTTTTCCTCTCCAAGTTTGCAAGGTCTCACTTCGAATACTACTGCATATTGTGTCCCCCATCACATAATTAAAAATGTAATGAGGATTGAAGTCTACACCAATGTCATAAAGAATGATTTGCATGACAGGCCTTGAATATTGGGCTCACCTCAAAACGTTGAAAATCTAGTCTCTCCTACACCACTGTGAGCGCTGTAATATATGTGTGATGTGGAAAATATTCCACTAATATTATCCAAACAATGCTGGTATCGAAACTACAAAAATCAAGTTCACAGCATATAAAAGCGTTATGACACAGCATTTTAACCTCAAGTGGGCCCGATTTATCAAAAGGCTAACCTGAAATAAATCAAATAGAAGCTCAAAACTTTCAAACAATAATACGGCAGATTCCTCCAAGAAGTATCAAACAAATCACCAACACCTGGATATGTCTCAGCCTACAACAACTCTTTGCTCAAATGATCACTGGTATCCCGAAGCAGGACTTAAAAGACCTCTCCATAGCCTAGGCCGATGATGGCCAATCCAATATGACTTATCTAAGTTATCTATGTTACACGCTCGGTAGGGAATTACAGAAAGGAAGGGGTATATAAGCCAGTGTTAACTGGCTTATGCACCCATTCCGTTACAAGTTACATTGATCAGAGTGCTATAAAATATAAACCCAGCATGTTGCAACAGATCATGCTAGACGTTATTAAACTTGGTATTATCAGGCTGAGTAAAAAGTAAGCAACGTTTTGAAACATGAAATTCAACACAATATATTTCAACAATGCGGAAATTTTATTCATCAAAGGAGGTATCATTACAATCAACATATTTTTTGCCAACTAGTTACACATTTATTTATTCCGGTAGCATAAAAATCTGGAGTTCTGGAGCACAGGAACTCTTTAAACGCACTTTCAGCATCGGTTCGATTTTTAAGCTCTTATCTTGCAGGAAACCATCAAGGTGATTAAAAAAAGTTGTAGTCGGTAGGTGAAAGGTCTGGCGAATAAGTGGGGTAGGGAAGAACTTCGATGCCAAGTTTCCTTAATTTCTGGAGCGTCATTAGTGAGACGTGTGGTCGAGCATTGCCATTACAATTGATTGACTCTCTTCTGTTAACCATTATGGGACGGAGGAGTAGCAGTTTTCCGTTCATTTTAGCAATTTCGTGGCAATGTTTCTGCAGTAATGATTTTTCTGGGTTTGAAGAAGTTATAGTGGATGAGTCCAACAGTACACTACCACATTAATTAATCTTCCTTTTGAAGCGTTCGTGTTTATGGAAGGTTTTTGGTGCTTCATTTTGTTCCAACCTCTGTGAATAACGCTTTTTTAAATTATTGTATAGAATCCACTGTTCATCGCAAGTCACAATACGGTCAAGAAATGGATCGGTCTGTTTACGGAGAAGAAGCGACGAGCAAATTTCATATCTGCACATGTTCTGCTTTTCCTTATCCCTTTTTCCAATCGTATGCAAATGTTTTCAAGGAGTTTTCTGGCTAACCTGAAGATCTTTTGCCAGCTCTCGATTTTACGTTGATCTTTCTCAATGACGGTCTTCAATTGACCGTCATCGATGACAGGAGGCAGTCCACTTCGCTCACGATCTTCAAGGCTCAGGTCTCCACTGCAAAAGCATTTAAACCATTTTCGAGCTAACCATTCATTGGGCATTTCGTCACCAAACGTCTCGTTGATATCGCGTTAGTTTCAGCTCCTTTACGTCATTTTCTGCAGTGGAATAGCAAAATTGCTCGAATATCGCTTTTTGACAGTTCCATCTCAGTTGATTATAACATCAATGAAAAGTCATAAATGTTAATTTATTATTGCATTTAGGTAAGTCTTTGTCTGCATTATCAGAAAATTGCCAAAAAATGTATAAAAGTTCAAAACTTTGCAAATATCCGGTACAAATTCTTCATGGTTCAGAATGTTGCTTACTTTTAGTCAATCTGATATATTACTCCGTCACATCTCTATATTTATTCTTGTCTCTCTTTTGTCTGCCTACCCTCCTACTAACTTATCTACCTACCTACCTACCAACCTCCCTACCTACCTACCTACCTCCCTACCGACCGACCGACCTACATACTTAACTATAGTTCTACACATTTGTCTATATACGTAAGTGCTTGCTACCTCTTTGTCTCTCTCTCTCTCTCTCTCTCTCTTTCTCTCTCTCTCTCACACACACACATACACACACGGTTGTGTGTATGTTGATATACATTTATTATTCTTTAGCAAATAATATTGACAGCGGCTTCGAAGTTTCGATTGTGTTCATTTTAGTCTTATATAGCCTGTTTCATTAGTCCTGTTTCATTTGAGTTCATTTTGGATTTATATAGTCTGTGTGTATCTACAGTAAGCTGAAATATTTTTTAATTATAAGTAGGTTACATGGTAGATAGTGTTGCCAAGGTGTTATGGAGAATATTTATTGACTAAATTTGGGATAGTGTGAATGTTTAGAATTTATTCATGCATGCAGAAATTTGTAAGCAGGCGTGTATATTTACGTGTGTCATCTTCAGGACAGAGGTGATCACAAAAAAAATGCAGTTAGATGTATGTTACTCGGTTTCGTTGTTGATTTTATGTGAGTATTAATGGGGCATTTAACCTTTATTGTTGAGATTGTGATGGTTAAATTTCAGAGCTCAGTTTAGTATTTGAAGCTATATAATTAGTTGTTGGTGGTATGTCAGCTTTTAAGTAATGGAGATTTTAAGGGTAAATAGGTGTTGAGTTTTAGTTTATCGGTAGGCTATCATTAATTAGGATCTAGCAACGATTTGTATTGGGATGCTCCTGGTTATTACTTACGTATGAAAAAGTATTATTAATGTGGAAAATTGCTTAATGATCACAATAGAATGTAGTAAGGTGGAAATGCTTTTAGTCACCATATCTGTCTCCAGGGGAGCCTCGTTGTGGATATTATTTGCTTACTATATAGAAATTTAAAATTTTGTGTTTGTGTAGGTGAAAACTGTAGATTATATTATATACTACTTTTCGATGGCGTAGGAGTGGCTGTGAGGTAAGTAGCTTGCTTACCAACCACATCGTTCCGAGTTCAGTCCCACTGAGTGGCACTTTGGGCAAGTGTCTTCTACTATAGCCTCGAGCCGGCCAAAGCTTTGTGGATTTGGTAGACGGAAACTGAAAGAAGCCCGTCGTGTATATGTATATATATATATATATTATATATATATATATATATGTGTGTGTGTGTGTGGTGTGTGTGTGTGTGTGTGTGTGTGTCTGTGTTTGTCCTACCAACATCGCTTGACAACCGATGCTGGTATGTTTACTTCCTCGTAACTTAACGGTTAGGAAAAAGAGACCGATAGAATAAGTACAAGGCTTACAAAGAATAAGTCCTGGGGTCTATTTGCTCGACTAAAGGTGATGTTACAGCATGGCTACAATCAAATGACTGAAACAAGTAAAAGAGTAAAAGTGTATGTAGGTGAAAACTGTAGATTATATTACATAAGTCTTTTCAATGGGATTCAAACTCGGTTATTTTCTAATATATTATTTGGACTTATAAAATATGCAAAAAGGAAAAATAAAAAGAAAGGAGTGGCTGTGTGGTAAGTAGCTTGCTAACCAACCACATGGTTCCGGGTTCAGTCCCACTGCGTGGCATCTTGGGCAAGTGTCTTCTGCTATAGCCCCGGGCCGACCAATGCCTTGTGAGTGGATTTCGTAGACGGAAACTGAAAGAAGCCTGTCGTATATATGTATATATATATATATATATATATATATATGTGTGTGTATATGTTTGTGTGTCTGTGTTTGTCCCCCTAGCATTGCTTGACAACCGATGCTGGTGTGTTTACGTCCCCGTCACTTAGCGGTTCGGCAAAAGAAACCGATAGAATAAGTACTGGGCTTACAAAGAATAAGTCCCGGGGTCGATTTGCTCGACTAAAGGCGGTGCTCCAGCATGGCCGCAGTCAAATGACTGAAACAAGTAAATGAGTAAAAAGAGTAAAGAGAGTAATTCATTGTCAAGTTGTTATTCCTCTATCATTCTTGTATACATATGCGCGTGTTTATAACGTGCATGCACTTAGAAATATTTGTGGGAAAATTTTATTGAGGAATTCGGGAAATCAATTCTGCAGGATGTGTTTAGTGTAAATCTGTATTATCAATGGTTATGTACAATATCAAAGTAGTTTATAGTGAAGGCGCAAATGGGGGAAGGTATTCGTTGAGCTATTTTATGTTTACATGTAACCTAACTACATTTTTCGTGAACCACTTTCACCTGAAGATGACACCCCTAAGTACACACATCTAATTACAAAGTTTCACATGCGTGTATAAATTTTAAATAGTAACACAACCTCAAACTTAATGAATAAAAATTCCCACAAGAACTTGTCATCACAGCCTACTACGCAATCCAATTATCGTTCGGCAGGACTCAGCATAACTTAGAAAATTTCAACTAAGAAGAGACTATATAAATCCAAAATAAACGAAAATCTGCCACAGTTGGACGAAAAAGTTATGTCACTGGAAATACTGTTGTCGTTAAAAAAATATAAATTTTTAAATTTATATATCAAAAATTATAAAGTATTGTATAATTTAAATGCAAAGTTTTTTTTATGCTAATATGAAAACAAATACTATCTATCTATCTATCTATCTATCTATCTATCTATCTATCTATCTATCTATCTATCTATCTATCTATCTATCTATCTATCTATCTATCTATCTATCTATCTATCTATCTATCTATCTATCTATCTATCTATCTATCTATCTATCTATCTATCTATCTCTCTATCTATCTATTTGTCTATCTATCTACTTATCTCTCTCTCTCTCTCTCCGTCTGTTTATATATATGGTGACGTATACTCTGTTGAGAGTGTTGGCTGCATGAAGGCTCGTCTGATACTAAATATGGGGTAAGTGTACTGGAGTAACTGTAACGATGTGCTTTACAGAATGATACAAAGAATAGCTCGGTCCACCACTCCCAGTTACTCCCAGTTACTGGTAGTTTCTTGTAGGTAGGAATTGATCTTGGGCTGCTATGATAAGCTCTTCTATTTCTGATTTTAAGCCAGAAGACACTAACCATTGATGAGTAAGGGCTTTGTCAATATCGGCACCATTAGCTAGTTTTGGGTATTTGCTATTGAAGGGTTCTTCTTGCCATTTATATGTAAGAATAGCTAAGGCAGCAGTTTTAGCACGGGTTTTCATACGCTTAGCTTTTTCTGTGCTTGTTTCTAGTACGTCTAATTCCAGAATTTGTATTTGGAATTCAGTTAGATATTCCTTTGCTTGTTCTTTTACTGAGTATGGTGCTTTCTTGTTTTCACGTTTTGAGACAAGTTTTAACTTCCAGTCATCAGAATGTTTTCAAGTATGTGTCAAGGCCAATTGTGGCAATCTTCATTGTTAATTCCAGTAGTAAATCCACGGTCTCCCTCTTTTCTTTGCAGATAAAGTCGTTCTATATCTGCCTTAGTGTGGTGCATTCTGTTCATTGTCAACAAGTTTCGTATTTCTTCTGTCAAGATTATATATTTCAGAAATTAACCAGTTAATGATATTGAAACTATAAGTCACGACTGGTATGGCTAAAATATTGATCGCCTTCATCCTGTTTTTTGCATTCAACTCTGTCTTGACTATTGCCCTTACCCTGTGATAAAATTCTCGTCTAATCCTTTCCCTCATAATTGAATATTTGATTCCGTCCCCTTCAAATACCCCTAGGTATTTGTAGTTCTCCGCTGGTTCTAACTCCTTTATGACATTCTGCCGTTCAAGATTAAAATAGGATGTTTCTGCCATTTTCCCTTTGATAAAGGTAGCTCCTGAACACTTATAGAGGTCAAATTTCATCCTGTTGTCATTACTGAATTACTTAACAATTGTTGGTAATTTTTTGCAAAGAGCTTTAAATCATCCATGTAAATGTGGTGATTTATATTTTTATCAAACATTTTATAGTCGTATTGTACAATATCGAGCAATTTTGACCGAGGTATTAAGGCTAGACAAAAGAGGAGTGGTGATAGAGAGTCACCCAGGAAAATGCCACATGAAATTCTTACATTTCCAGCATTAAGAGATTCATTGTCACTGTTCAAAGTTAGTGTGGTTCTCAATGATCCCATACTTATAGACAAGGGGTTTCGCAGAATAGGTGCTATTTCATACAGTTCCAGACATTTCTTAATCCATCTATGTAGTAATTTTCAAAAGCTTTTTTATAGTCTATCCAGGCTATCGATAAGTTTTTCTGTCGTTTGTGACAATCTTCCAAAATCATATTATTGATGAGTAGCTGATCTTTATCATCATCATAATCATCATCATCATCGTCGTCGTCGTCATCATCATTATCATCATCGTCATCATCATTATTTTTATTATTATTATTATTATTATTATTATTATTATTATTATTATTAGTAGTAGTAGTAGTAGTAGAAGTAGTAACTGTAGTAGCAGCGGTAGTTTATGAAAACTCACAGCATATTTTGCTGGGTATGATGGAAAGTGTCAGCTGTCCACAGCCAGCGGTCTAAGGTGATACATATTTACTGGTCATGCTTCAAGAACCCTGCGAATAATCCTTGCAGTGCCATGCAATGGTGATTTTTCTAGGTGTTCTACCTTTACATTTGCACCGTTCTTTTTCAGCCATGTTGGTAGTTGAGTGCCTCCGAGTGAACCAATTACATCTACTCTCTTCATTTTCCCCAACATTTGTATTTCCCACTTTAAATCGTCATAGTTGTTTATTTTTTCTTCGTTCTCATTGATCTTGTTGTCACCGGGGCATGCTATGTAGATTACGATACATGTTCTTGCTTTTTTTTATTCACCACAACAATGTCAGGTTTCCGTTGTTTGTTCAGGTGATCGCCCTGGATCATTGCATCCCACAGGATTTTACAATTCTCATTTTCGGTGACTCTTTCAGGAGTTTACCCATACCACATCTTTGCTCTTTGTAGACCGTGATATCGATAGAGCTTCCAATGGATCACTCTTGCCACATTATCATGGCACCTTGGGTGTTCGCGCTCTGCCAGTTTCGGGCATTCGGTTTGTTTAAAGATGTTGAACGAAACACCCATGTTTCCAGATATGAATTGTTCAAACCTGAAAGAATCCCTCTCAACACATGACTATGATGCTCCCCCACTACTTCTGCTCGCGATCAGAAGGAATATGCCACTTTCGGACATGCTCAACTGGTTAAGGTCAAACAACTGACAAGCAAATCTGTGGTATTGAGCAGAATATTTGCTGTAGCCCATCTTTGATACCAAGACAAAACAATGTACGTGATAACACTTCCAATCAGTTAAGATTATTATTATCATTATTATTATTATTATTATTATTATTATTATTATTATTATTATTATCATTATCATTATCATTATCATTATTATTATTATTATTATCATTATCATTATTATTATTATTATTATTATTATTATTATTATCAACATTATTATTATTATTATCATTATTATTTTATTAAAATTATCATTATACAGATATCTTATTTTTACCACGTGCTTTAACTGCACTACCGAGCGCAGCTTTGAGAATATTCTGTGGTCTGTTGTTGCGGTGCGCTCATTTTTACTATATTCAAAGTGTTTTGCGTAAGATGTGTGAAGTGCCTAGTAGTGTTATTACTGCACTATCAAGCGTAGCTTTGTGTGCCTTGGGTGTGTCCTCTGGTTTGTTGTGGTGCTCTTATTTTCACTATTCAATGTGTTTTACGTAGGATGTATGCGGTACCTAGTAGTCCTATTTTCTGTATATTATATATGCTACTGTTTCTGCTATGTATTTATTTGAAAGTATTTTTATCATACATAAGGCACTTACTATAATAAGAATTGTTTCTGTACTTAGTCTCCACATTGGAGCTATCTCTATTTTCAGAAGTTTGTATTTTCAATGTTTCTCCGTTTCTTTTAGAGAAACGTTGTCATCTATTGTTATTGATACATCGATTATTATTAGAAAGCAATTTTTTCTGGTGAGCTCTGACATCTATATCCGGCCAATTGGTCTTAATCTCTCTATCTGTATGTACTAGCAATCACAGATTATGGTTGCTTTCTCATTTTCTGTGGCCTATACCATCATTTGTCTTTTGTTATTCCATAATGTTGGCATATTTTCCAGTGTATATACATCCCAAATCTATCGTGTTTGTGAATATATTCCTTCGCAGTCAGAAATGGGTAGCTAGAGACAAATTTATTGTGTCTTTTCCATCACCACATATTCTGCAATTGTATCTATTTTCATTACATTATTTTGGTGATTTCTGGTGGGAAGACTTTGATCCTGTGCTGCACATAAAAATCTTTCAGTATCTGCTTTGAGTCCTGACCTTCTCAGCCATTGTTGAGGTTTTGCTTTTTGAATTGCTTTTCTGTTTAGCTTGCACACAATTTCCCATGTGGCGGCTTTTCTTGCTACCGTTTCATCATGTGCTGCTGTTCCAGTTTTCGTTTACCTTTCAGTTCTTTTACAGCTTTTGTTACTTCTTTATTTTCATAGTTGTTAGCTGCGGTGCCGTCTTGTTTGCATTTGTCGGCTTACTTAAAAACAAAAAGCAGTATTTTTGTTTTGATGCTGTTTTGTGTCTATGTGTAGTTATTATTTTTAAGATAGCAAGCTTAGAACATGATATAGTACGCCCGACAAAGCTTTGTATTGAAAGTTCAAATACCGTCAAGCACAGTGGGCGATAAATCAACTAGGCCCATTCCATCTGAATTGTTCAGGCCCTGTGCGTAAAGCAGAAAGGATTATTTTGCTACAATTTTCAGTGATTTAATTATTCCAGATTTATAAAACAATCATATATAGATGCATATATATATATATATATATATATATATATATATATATATATATAATATATATATATATACATATATATTTATATATATGGGTGTCTGTATATGTATATATATATATTACAACATCCTCTTCGCTTAAATTTCGAAATAATATCGAATTTTTCTATAAATCACTTAATCGTATTATATGGTAATTAATTTAGCTTATAATTTATATTTTAGACATTTCAAATATAATTAATTTTTCATATGGAAAGCTTTTTTTATCGTGAAAAAAACGTTCCTATCGTAGTTGTAAATCTGTCTACGGAGAATCGATTCTTTGTATTTATTTCTTTATTACCTTTCATAATTGTGAATATAGTCAATACAGTTCGTACAAAATTATGTAATTATACGTCTGTGTAAAGGTAATTTTCAAGAAATGTATTGATTCTATTTACTAACGTCCAGGATTAATCGCATGAAATCAATAAATTGCAATGATATAAATTACCAATAACTGTAAAAAAAAAAGCTCTACTAAAGCTAGATACGTATTTCAAATATGAAATTTTATGTGATTTTGGATCATGTGGTTATAATAATAATAATAATAATAATGATAATGATAATAATAATAATAATAATAATAATAATAATGATAATAATAATAATAACAATAACAACAACAACACAAGCTATAAAACAAATGAAATCCGAGACTAAAACTTCAACAGCAACGGTCCATGATAAAACGATGGCAAGAAAAGCCCCTTCATGTCAAAAACTGGGCTAAACTAAATGCAAAACAAATAGACAGAGAAAAATCCCAGCAATAGTAGAGAAGTTCAAGACTCAAAGCAGAGACAGAGGGGGGTTTTTAATTGCAGCACGAGGCCAAAGTCTCACCACTGGTAATTACCAAAAACATAATGAAAAGAAACATAACAAGTAACTTCAAAATATGTGGAGATGGAAAAGAAACAATAAATCATATCTCTGGCTGCCCAGTCCTGGCTAAGAAAGAATATATTCACAGACACGACAGAGTTGGGACCTAATATTCAGACAAATACATAGCAAAAACACCAGATTTACAAATATATACAACATACAGAAAATTGCACTACTGGGCACTGCACATATCCTATGCAAAACACTTTCAATACAGTAACCATCAGAGCATCACAACAAATCACAGCACATATCCAAGTCACACAGAGCTGCGCTCGGTAGTGAAGTGAAAGCACGCTATAAAAATAAAACTACTGAATAATAATAATAGTAATAACAAGATCACAAAACATCTGTCAATGCAACACCAACGTCATTTGAACTATTAGCCAGATATGATTGCTAAAACGAGAATATCGGAAATAAACTCGATTGCTCGCACAAACGGGAATACTAAAAATGAACCCGACAAATCTCAAAATTTAATAAAAAAACCGGAAAAACTATCTAGATCCTCGTCCGATGCCGTATCGATCACAAAATCTAATCAGTTCGTGCCAGTCACGAGGCCAAACACCCATGAAAGTTTCATCCGAATCTATCCAGCTGTTCTTCAGATATCTTGTACACGGACAAACACGACTGAAAATGATACCTCTGCCGTCACTAAGGCGGAAGTAATAATGATGACGACGATGATGATGGTGACGATGATGATGAGGAGGAGGATGAGGATGATGATGATAGCTGGAAAGAATCGATGCAAAGTATTAGATAGATGAAAAAATGGATAGCATGGTACTGTAGGCTACAGATAGCAAGTTCACTACACAAGTAAGCTTGCAGGAGCTCTAACAAAACCTGTGATAAAGAGAAATAATAATAATAATAATAATAATAATAATAATAATAATAATAATAATAATATAATAATAATAATAATAATAATAATAATAATAATAATAATAATAATAAGGAATATATAATAATAATAATAATAATAATAAGGAAGACACCGGGGACGTTTAAGATGTAAGAAGGAAAATACAGAGCTCCGAAATCTATCCACAAACATCGAAAACAAGGACACCCTATGGAGCCAAAAATTTACTAACAAAGAATTGGACTATATTCGAGTAAGTAATACGAATTGAAATTTATTACTATTTTCGAAACGAAATGATGTATTTTGACTCGATATTATCTCCACCTCTAACACAACACATGTAAACATGCGTGGAACAACACGATCATCCCCGACCTCAAACACCATGTACAAAGGAACTACGAAGAAATTAAATGCCACCGATACTATTCAACCCAAGAATAACAATCGAGCGGTACGTACATTAAACCTACAACAAAAAATGTACGAAAAACTACACGTGCGAAATAATGTGACAACAGAAATAAACGGACCGGTACCCTACGAAAATGACGACCGTCAAAATAATGGGCCGGACGTTGTACCTCATGTCCCGCAATTAAAACCCAAAAGACGTAAATGGACACGTGAGGAATACATTTCTATCTTACACGCATACTTCACAGCAATGCTCTACCCACTAAATGAAAATACAACAACACATACATATAAAATATGGAAGGAAAATAATAGAGATATAGACTTGGATACAGCAATGAACCCTAATAAATTAGCTAACGTACGAAGATACATTCTCAAAGCCAAAAAAATATCAGAAATAGAAATAGAACATTTAAAAGAAAAAATACACCAGGAAAATGTAGATAGAAGCCACACAACAATGCCCAATAATATAAACACTGAAACTGTAAAACACGAAGACAAACGCAACATTCCCAACAAACACGATGTAAACAACGAAGGGGAGCCTAATGATTATGATAATATAAAAAATAAAATAATCAAAGAACTAAAAACCACAAAGCTCAAAATGGACCACCGACCATACCTCCCAAGAATAAAAATAAACGCAATAAAAACACCAATTATAAACAACATAAACCTAGCCGTCACTGAACTAGCCACTGAAACAAAAAAAAAAGTGATATCACTGAACTAAATGACTTGATATACGCAGCAGCCACTGCAGCCACAAAAGAAGCTGGATACTCACCCAAACCCGCCCAAACAGGAGTACCACCACCCAAACAAACCCTGTGGATAAATAACATCCAAAACAAAATTAAAAAATTTAGAAAAGACCTGTCGATTCTTAATGAAATCAGCAAACAAGCAACGCTACTGAGCAACAAAAAGAGAACAAAAATGCACCGCAAATATAACATCACAGAAAAAGATTTGCCGGAGATAAAAGAAAAGCTGAAGATCTGTAAAGATCAACTAACGATTAATAAAGCCGTAACTGAAGACAGCCACAGAAAGAAGAAAGGCCTCAGTATGGCCTGGATCGACTACAAAAAGGCGTTTGATAGCATCCCCCACACATGGATCCTCGAAACACTAGCCATTAACAAAGTAGCACCAACAATCATAAAATTCATAGAGCACTCTATGAATAAATGGCAAACAGTCCTACACCTCCAAACAAAAGAGGGACTCATGAAAACCAAAGACATCCCCATTAGAAGAGGAATATTCCAGGGAGACACGCTCTCTCCACTCCTTTTCTGCTTGGCACTGTCAGCTCTATCTGATATGCTAAATAGAACTGGATGCGGATATAAATGTTACGGCAAAACGATCAGCCACCTTTTATATATGGATGACCTAAAACTATACGCTGCAAACGACAAACAGCTGGAAACACTATTAAAGACAGTTCATGGATTTACCAAAGAAATAGATATGAAATTTGGATTAGAAAAATGCGCCAAAGTAACCATGAAAAGAGGAAAACTAGTTAAGAGTAACAACATCACACTAGATAAAACCAATGAAATAAAAGAATTAGACCAAAGCCAAACTTACAAATACTTAGGAATCCATGAACTAGATAAGACACAACACACACAAATGAAAGAGAAAATAAAAAAAGAATATTATAGACGAGTTAGATCAATACTAAAAACAGAGCTCAATGCTAAAAACAAGATAATAGGTATCAACACTTTAGCTGTCCCAGTTATAAGTTACAGCTACAATATCCTTAACTGGACACGAAATGAACTGACCAAAATAGATAGGAAAACAAGAAAAATACTGACAGGATCTAGGATGCATCACCCAAAATCTGACATAGAAAGACTATATATACAAGGTATAGAAGGTGGTAGAGGCCTTATACAGCTGGAAAACTACTATGAAATAACCACCATAGGACTGCAAAAATACCTACTTCAGAAGGAAGGAAAACTGATCCAGATAGCAGCAAACCACGAACAAAACAAGAAACAGTTCTCAGTATTTAAGGAAGCTGACAAATACAAACAAGAAATCATACCACCTAATAAACACAAAGAAGAAGAAGAAGATGATGAAGAAACAACAAAAGCTATATAATAAATGAAATCCAAACTAAAAATAGAACAGCAACGAGCCATTATAAAACGATGGCAAGAAAAGCCCCTTCATGGTAAATACTGCACTAAACTAAACACAAAAGAAATAGACAAAGAAAAATCCCAGCAATGGTTGAGAAGCTCAGGACTCAAAGCAGAAACAGAGGGATTTTTAATTGCAGCACAAGACCAAAGCCTCCCCACCAGAAATTACGAAAGACATGTAATGAAAAGAAATATTACAAATAACTGCAGAATATGTGGAGATGGACAAGAAACAATAAATCATATTATCTCTAGCTGCCCAGTCCTGGCTAAGAAGGAATATATTCACAGACATGACAGAGTTGGAACCTACATACATTGGAAGCTATGCCAACATTATGGAATAACAACAGAAAAAAGATGGTATAGGCACACACCAGAAAAGGTCACAGAAAACGAGAAAGCAACCATACTCTGGGATATGTCGATACACACAGATAGAGAAATTAAGGCCAACAGACCAGATATAGTTGTCAGAGATCATGAAGAAAAAAAATGCTTTCTAATTGATGTATCAATACCGGCAGATGACAACGTGTCTCTAAAAGAAATGGAGAAACTCTCAAAATACAAAGACCTGGAAATAGAGGTAACTAGAATGTGGAACCTGAAAACAGAAACAATTCCTATCATAGTAGGTGCATTAGGCATGATAAAAAAATATTCAGACAAATACATAACAAAGACACCAGGACTTACAAACACATATAACATACAGAAAATTGCACTACTAGGCACTGCACACATCCTACGCAGAACACTTTCCATACAATAACCATCAGAGCATCACAACAAATCACAGCACATACCCAAGGCACACAGAGCTGCGCTCGGTAGTGAAGTGAAAGCACGCTATAAAAATAAAACTACTGAATAATAATAGTAATAATAATCCAGTTATAAATACCTAGGAATACATGAGGCAGATGGAATTAAACACAAAGATATG
This sequence comes from Octopus sinensis, assembly GCF_006345805.1. Taxonomy (NCBI): domain Eukaryota; kingdom Metazoa; phylum Mollusca; class Cephalopoda; order Octopoda; family Octopodidae; genus Octopus; species Octopus sinensis. The sequence continues at coordinate 123,781,754 of NC_042997.1, read as the reverse complement.
AAAGAAAAGACAATGGCTGAGTAGCTACAATGAATGAGAAAAAATATTGGCTTCAAAGATGAAAGCCGGAATAATAATTGCGGCAATTAACTCTTGCGCAGTCGCAGTTGTTCGGTATGGCAGTAAAATCCTGACGTGGATAAAGGAGGAGCTCAAGTAGTTGGGCAGGAACTAAAGAAAGCTCATAATGATGCATGAAGCCAATCATCTAGGTGCATAGACTGTTCACCTACACACGAAAATAGCAAATGGTGTAAGAGAACTGAGAAGTATGGAAGATTGCGTGCGTATCGAACTCGAGAGCCCAATGAGATACCTAGACCAAAGTAAGGTAACCTTCCTAGTGTCAGTTAGGAATGAGGAAGGCAGGGAAAGAGAAAAATGAGAGGAAGAAGTACAAAACGGACATGAAGAAGCATTATGCAAGTAAAGACAACACAAGTAAAGACAACACATTAGATTGTTTGTGGAAACTTCTTTAATGGTCAAATATGATCTAAAAGTGAGCTGTTGTGGCCGTTGCAGTAGTGGGTGGAATTGTTCTAAATTATTGTTGTAGTTCCATCTGTTGTGATAGTATTCAAAGGAGGTTTATATTTTGCGATAAAATATGCTTCTTCGCTAATGTGCTGCTTAAAGTTTTATAACTGGGGAAAATTCAAAAGTTATACATGTATATACATGTATATACATATATATGCATACATACATATACGTACATACATACATACATACATACATACATATATACATATATATATATATATAATATATATATATTATATATATATATATATATATATATATATATATATATATATAACATATAATAGGGACGAGAGAGAGAAATAGATAAGTAGGTAGAGAGATAGTTAGATAGATAGATAGATAGATAGATAATAGATAGATAGATAAAGAGATGGACAAGTAGATTAAAATACATTACGTAACCATAGGAAAATTTGATGAAAAGAGGAGTCAAGTAAATAAGTAATATTTGAAGTTAAGGGATGTTAAAGAGGTGGAAAAAAACCTTTTTAATATGAATCGAAACAACCAAGAATGTTTAAAATAAAAATGAATATAGCAATAAAAAGAATTGAATATGAAATGTGGAGTAGGAAGCAAGAGGATTACTATATTTTCGGAAGATGAAAGTATGACTTCTAGTTGCTGGTTGCTTTGATTTCATCCACAACTCGTGTTGGATTACAAGTGTTGAAGTGAGTGATTGCAGTTATGTTTGTATTCTTTTTAGTTTAATTCATCAACAAATCCATCTCGCCCTTTAGTCCTTGGGGTTTTTTTTTTTGGGGGGGGGGGGTTGCTCTTATGTTAAGTAACTCCCTAGAGACGTCCAAAGATATTTTAAAGAATCTTATAATCTTTTTAGATGAAGTTGAATGACAAGTAAAGTTAGACAATAAGAATTGACACTAAATTTAAGAAGTCTATTTACATTGCAGGATTAATGTACAAATGGATTTGGAGGTTGTATTATTAGGGAGGGATATAGTGATATAATATGGATTATAATGACAGTACGTGAGTTTGGCGAGGAAGAAAGACCAAAAGAAAAAGAATAACAATATGTGGTAAGAGAGAGAAAATGAAAATGAAAATGAGAAACTGTGGAGATGGAAGGAATGCGTGAAAGAATATGGGAAGATAAGAGAGGAGCTCCAAGTATTGGAGTGTAGTATTGTTAAATGTGCACAGTTAACATTTATGGAGGCATTAATAAAGTTCAACTGAATGGTAAGAAATATACTGCTCATATTTCTATGTATGAAAAAAAAAATCACCTGGATGATTCATCATTGTTGCATTATAATTTATCCAGCTGCTTTGGAATAGTAGAGAAGAAAACGTGGCCAAACTTATCCATTAAGTCAACACCTGCTTATGGCAACAAAGTAAACATATAATCACGAAACCCTCAACATAAAACGTCACATTACTGCAGCTATCAAGCATACAAATAAAATATAATATACAAAAGGATAGAGGAAATACATTAAGACTGTTAT
>NC_042997.1:123722224-123774724 GCF_006345805.1 Octopus sinensis | reverse complement strand
TACTTTTAATGATGGTGTGTGTTTCGAGGATCCGGTTCATATATGTATATATATATATTATTAGTGAGTATATATTATTAGTGAATTGAAGAAATGGAGTTGAACGAAGATTGAACAGAAATCGTTTTATTGCATTCTGCGTTCGCCAACCGACTGGCCCGGACGCGACGGCGTGCCGCCGCCGGGCTCGCGCGGGCCGAGCCGACCGGGTCACCGCCACCGCTCCGCAACCGACGCCGCAACCAACTCGCAACCACGCCGCGACCGCCCCCGCGAGGGGGACGGCAGCCGGACGTGGCTGCAGCGCCGGACGCGGCCGCAGCGCCGGACGCGAAGGAGAGCGGCGGCAACGGCAAGCCCGGGCCGCGCGCGGAGCTACCGACGGCGGCTTCGGCGCCGCCGCGCTACCGGAAAAGCACTAATCGACGCGCTAATCGTCGATTAGTGCTTTTCCGGTAGCGCAGCGGCGCCGAAGCCGTCGTCGGTAGCTCCGCGCGCGGCCCGGGCTTGCCGTTGCCACCGCTCTCCGTCGCGTCCGGCGCTGCGGCCGCTTCCGGCTGCCGTCCCCCTCGCGGGGGCGGTCGCGGCGTGGTTGCGGCGTCGGTTGCGGAGCGGCGGCGGTGACCCGGTCGGCTCGGCCCGCGCGAGCCCGGCGGCTGCACGCCGTCGCGTCCGGGCCAGTCGGTTGGCGAACGCAGAATGCAATAAAACGATTTCTGTTCAATCTTCGTTCAACTCCATTTCTTCAATTCACTAATAATATTAAAATTCAATTATCCGCACCAACGCACGGTTGCAACACCATATGGTTGTACCTCTAACCGTGCTGTCTTCTGCTGTGATTTTTGCTACCAAGGTATCGGTTAAACTTTTGATTAATCTGCAACAAGATTATTCATCTTTCTATTTCACAATATATATATATATATTATATATATATATATATATATATATATGTATAACAGTTGCTTTTGGAGACATTACGAAAATTCGAGAGACTCTCTCTATATATATATAAATTTTCGTAATGTCTCCAAAAGCAACAGTTAAATCATATATATATATATATATATATATATATATATATATATATATATATATATATATATATGTTTGTACCTATATATGTATATTCACAGGGTGCGTAGGATATTTGTGGACGTAAATCTTTTGAAATCATCAGAGCACCTGTATTTATCCAGCAGGTTCAACAGACCCTTGATTACAATGCCAGAAAACTAATGAGGTCAATTGAAAAAAGTCAATATGTCTCAGAAGGAACAATCAGAAATGCTTTCCACGAAAACATAAGATAGAAGACTTATGAGATGAGGAAAGACCAATTTATGTTAGAAAAAGTAAAAGAAAATCTCTATATCAGATTGAAAAAGCTCTTTTAAATAGTTATATGAGATAGTAAAATCCAGTATAAGATATGTTTTGTTTTTTCTCAGACAAGAAAAACTTCAACTAAGATCAAAACTTTAACAGAAGAAATGATAGATGGTTATGTGCAGGCCCTTCTGAAGTTCGAAGAGTTATGCATAGAAAATTTTCTGCAACTGTTATGGTTTTAGGCGTTGTCAGCAATGAAGGATATGTGATAACGCGTTACCTCTTTCCACAAGGCCTTAGAGTTAATTCTGCTACATACATTGAGGTAGGGAAAACAGTTGTTAAGCCCTGGATAGACAGTATACACAATAGAAGGCCCTATTTGTTTCAATAAGACTCTGCACCATCACACAAGTCTCAAGTAATGCAGGAATGGATGGTTGAAAATTTTCATGAACACAGCCCCTAAAATTTGTCTTCCTGATTCTCTAGATCTCTGTCCACTGGACTATTAATTGCAGAGCATTGTTAAGAGAGAGGTCAGTGAATATGCCCATAACACCAAAGATACTTTGAAAGCCACCATATTCAGAGTAATGTCCAAAGTGAATCGGAACAAATTGATTCGAACATGTAGATGATTTCGACCTAGCATAGAAGCAGTTATTAAAGCTGAAGGTGAATTTATCGAATAACATTATAGAAAAGAAGGTATACTTTTACCTTCATAGAATTTCTGATAATAAAGTTATTATCTGTTATTACATATTTGTTTCCTTTTTATAAACATGAATCCTCAAATATCTTACGCACTTTCTATATATATAGGTATATATATATATATATATATATATATATATATAACACAAATATAAGAGGTAATCCAGTATGTGGACGCTCTTGCGCTAAAAATAGATCCGATTCTGATTTTAATTATATATATATATATATATATACAGAGAGAGAGAGGGGGGAGAGAAAGAGTGAATAAGTGAGAGAGAGATGCGTGTGTATGAGCGCATGAAACATCCACAAAGTACGTTTTATAAATATATATATATATATAATAATAAATATTAGGGAATAAATCCAAATTTACAAGGAAAATCAGATTTAAGATTGAATCCAATTTTATAGTAAAATTTTACAGAGTTCATAATTTAAAACTCGCTAAGAAGGTTTTGAAACCACCTGAAGAATGTCTAAGATGTGCTGACACGAAACGATCGTAGTGGTTATTCATCTGTTAAATTTTAATTTATATAAATTATTTTCTGTATTGGCTTAAGTCTTTCTTTGTTTGATTTGCATAATAGTGGTTTTGTCTCTAATTTGATATAATATATATATATATATATTCGTGTGGGTGTATATAGTTAACAGTAAGTATGAATTTATGCGTGTGTATGTGTGTGCATATATGTGGATATGCTAACATATCAGATAACAGATGCAGCACGGATTTTTGTCAGTGAACAGGTCGCGGATTTTAGCAACGAAAATATTTTGACAAATTAAACTTAAATGTTGAAGTGAATCGAACGGCTTTTGTGTGTTTCTTAAATGGCTTACAAACACCTTCCACGCTGCAATTGTTTTCGTGTCAGCACACGATCTCAGATCAAATCACTTGCTATGCGAGTACATCTCCCTAACATATTTGTTATGATGAAATGTAAACGTCAATATAAATGTCCGATGATTTTTATTTGTACTGTAATGATCGCAGAGATATTTTTTTTTAATAATTTTAACTCTCCTATTGTCGGAGTATTAAATTTTATTACCACCGCCTTAGATGTATTGTTTCAGTCGTGTTTGTTTGTTTGTCTGTTTGCTTTTCCGTAGACAAGATATCTCAAGAAACGCTGGCTAGATTCGGATGAAACTTTCAAGGATGTTTGACCTCGTATTGGCACGAACTGATTAGATTTTGGATAAATCCGGTACCAGACAAGGTTTCTGGATTATTTTCACTGTTTTAACTTAATTTTTGAGAGCGAACGGGTTTATTTTTTGTATTCTCGCTTGTGAGAGCAGTTCATTTTATTTAAAATATTCTCATTTTAAAACTTTTCTCCAGCTAGTCGTTGAGAGGACGTTGCTGCTTCCTTCGTGAAAGATTGCGCCTTCTGAGTTCTCATATCCTTTTATTCTGTTTTTGATGTCTTATACTTTTATAGTTGAATACTTTATGTAATGCTTATATGAGAAGGATTCTTTCATTATATCGCATTCTTTTTATAGAGAGGGAGAGCATGTTGCACTGACTAAAATGTATCGTTATCAAAATAAGTGAAACTACAAATATAAACGAGGTACAGTTTGAAACGTCACCTGAAGAGAAGAATTTGCATCTATGATGCACGATAATTTTTTCTACAGTATCTCACCCCTAAGGCACTGCTACATGAAACTATATTGTAGTAATTCTAAATATATATATATAAACAACGTATAAGTTGATGTAAATTTAATAGTGTTCACTTCCGGACTCTCTCACGCTGTGAGAGTTTCAGTTCGAATCGCACGTGTCTCGAATGGGCTGGAGAATTTCTATTTTGGATATATTTGGAGTACTTAATTGTGCTCATGACTTAGTGTTTGCTTCTTCCATGGGTATGAGTAAGTATTTCATTTATCTCTTTGCCGCATTTATCACTGACGAAGGGAAGGTTCCTATGAACTAACCCTGAAATCGGTCCGATATGGTAATAACGAAATTTTTTAGATATTTCTATCGACCTTTTTCGAGTAACGTGCTTATTGTGATAAATTATATGGTTATGGACAATATGTCCAATTTTCGGCATATTTGGCATTAGAAATCTTTTCGTTTGCCCTTACTTATAAGTTGTTTATAAATTTAACCTTTAAAGGTTTTTTTAATATGCTGGCCATTGATAACATTTTTTTCTTCGAAAAATTTTATCCTACATTAGATATATATATATATATATATATATATATATATATATTTAAAAAGTAACTTTTAAACGAAAAATATTCTAAACGATGAACTTTTATCTTACATTATATGATATATATTTATATGTTTCCTATATATATGTATTTTTATATTTTCTTATATATTTATATATTTCTTTATGTTTTTATATATTTATTATTCTAGATGTTATAACGTTAAAATATATTTTTTTAGTCGCTAAAGTATTAATTTTTAATCGCGATAGACTGTACTCACACATTTCTCTTATATGCCTGTATTAATGAATTATCTTTCATCTTCTGTGATTTTATGCATCTATATTCTATGTGTAAGAAAATGTATTATGTGATTAAATATTCGAGATGTTATATGTTACGTGGATGACCTTATATTTGTTTGTTCTGCAACCATAGTTTACTATATATATATGTCTGTGTTCCGGATGCTCATGTTCGGGTAAATCTGCAACTGCCGTCTTGGCAGTTTTGAAAGCTCAAGTAATCGGTGTTTCTAAATAACTACTTCATCCTCGTTAATTTTCTCGTTCACCAAACAGCCCCAGTTTTCACATTCCTGCAATTCGTGTGAAACTTGAACCAGACATAGATGACCCATTAAGCAGCTCGAGTCTAAAATCTAGTTTGCCCTGAAGATACTCTCAATTTGTGGCTGAAATATCTCGATGCATATACGAACTCAAAAATTATCCGGATTTTCGTTATCACATAGCTTTATTATTGCCCCACTGCCTTCTGCGCATGCGTGATTATAGTTGGTACAATTGTTGTCACGTGATCGAAGTTTGAGCCTGATCGCGCCTGTTTTCTTTCTGGCTTTACAGTGTACGAAAGGCTGCTTCACTAGGAATGTGCATCAAAGAAGAAACAAGAGTAGTGATCCCATTTCTCTGGAAAAGGGGTGTACGATTAACAGTGCAAGATACAGTGCTTTTCTGGCCAACAAACAGAAGCCAGCAATTGTACTAAATGGCGACGCCTATTGTTGAAGGATATTTTGTTGTTGCATGACAATGCGCGCCTACACCCGACATCCCAGATCATAGAAACTATTAACCAATTAAGTTTTGAGATGCTGGAACACACACCCTATCTACAGCCCAGAGCTTGTGCCTTCCGATTATTATACCTGTGACCGTTTAAAGATGGTTTACGCGGTCGTTGAATTCCTAAGGATGAAAATATGAAGAAAGCAGTACACAAATGGTTGCATGACCAACCGAAAACCTTCTTCTTGGAGGGTATGCACAAGCTTGTGGAACGCTGGAGCAAGTGCATCGAAAAGGAAGGAGACCATATAGAAAAACGAAGTACTTGTTTATCGTCTGCTGTTGGATAAATACATTGAAAAAAACAAGCGTGCGTATAATTTTTGACTTTCCCTCGTACAATCCTATGGTGAAAAGACTCCAGTTGCATTAAAAATTCGCGCAACACCATTGCCAACTGAAATAGTTTCCATGTGCAGTCTGCATACCTGACACACCACTCTGTCAGGTATTCCTCTATTAATTGTTATAAAATCGCCTTCGTTGTGCCTATGAATCAATGTAGAAAGGAAAAACCAGAATATCTCAGGGTAGAAAAGTCATATCAACTCACATCATTTGTGACAGACCGCTAACGGGACATTCACTTTTGTGGTCTCATTGCTAGAGAGAGATTGAAGGTATGAAAGAGGAATATATCCATAAATAAATCTAGGAGCGAGAATAGAATGAAATTTGTTAAATAATTCCTAGCCTCTATAGTAAGACATTTAGATCTTCCATCTGCGACCATAGCTACACGAACAATCATTTACGAAACTAAACTTCTCTCGTCAGACATTGTTGAACCTCAGTCTAAGGTAGCCTCCATCCAGCGTCAGATCTATTGAAGGAACACCTTTCTCTCACACTTATGACGACAATCGATGATTTAATTGCGTATACGCCCATTATTTCTTAAGAATTTTTCTAGTTAATTTGAATTTCTATTTTCCCTGTAGTGTTTCCCTCACTATGATTTAGGCGAAACATTTCTAAGAAACTGCGTGTTTTTAATAATTTATTTGTCTAACCATATCATATATATCATATGATTCAGTTTAACTGGAGAACATAGAATACTTAAAAACACTGGTAAAGAATTACCTTAGCACATTTCAGTTACTTGATATAACTCTTTCAATGGCATACCTCGGAGTCTTCGAAGTTAGAACGGAACTGTTTTGTGCAATCATTAGAATAATTTCACACAGTTTAGACAGTTTTATTTGCTGATTTGTGTGGCCATTGTTCAAATCTTGATAAGACAGTAAATTTCTTTCCCATTTCTGTTAAAAAGTTAGCTGAACATTTCTGACAATTAATCTACATTCAATCGTTATATGGCTACCTGGGCATTTTATAATTGTCGGCTCACTAACACCAGGTAACTCTCTTGTTATGTTTGTTTGGTAGTGTTGAATTATTCATCTTAATCTATAGCTGATTTCCAATGCAGCTTATATTTGTTAATTCTCCTTTTATTATTAGTTTCTTGGCAATATAATTTTTAGCGAATTTGTTAATTCATTAGCGTCTTTAATTTTATTAGTTCTAATGTAACGCAATTCTCCATGGAAAATAATTGTATTTAAATTTCTTCAGAATACTTTTCGGTAGGATCCGCTCATTCAATGAATTATGTTTTCATGAATAATTTTCCTATTTTATTATTCATTCCTTTCCTGCATTCATACAATGATGTTGATGATGATGATGACGATGATAACGACGATAATGATTACCATAATGATAATGATGATGGTGATGATGATGATGATGATGATGATAATGATGACCATGATGATAACGATGATGCTGATGACGACGGTGATGATAATGGTGGTGCTGGCGGTGGTAATGATGACGCCACTGCTGCTGCTGATGAGGACGACGATGGAGACGACGTTATAATAATAATAAAACAATAAAGATCATGGTAATTATAATAGTAATGATAATTCACGCCCAAATTTTGTAGTTTTTGATAAAGAAACAGAGTGTGTGCTTAATGGCTGTTACTTGGTTTGTTTCACACAAAAATGTTGGGAAAATAACTCAGAAATATAGGAGAATATCATGATCTAAAATGTAATTTTCATAAAATGTAGAAATGTAAAGTTATTATCTCCACTGTAAGATGTTTAGAAACAGTTGCAATCAATTTGAATTGCTGACAAAGGGTTCTAGATTGTGGGGCGAGAAAAATTGTCTGTTTGACATGGCTATGAATATAAGAAAAGTGCAACACGACAAAATATGCGCGTATCATATTCATATCTAGTAACCAAAATTGTCAGAACAACAGCTCAATTCTGAAGGAATGAAAGGAAACAGAATATCACATGGCATCGAAAGGAGTCTCCACAAAGACCTTCGAGACCTGAGGAGAAAATTCCATCTTAGCTCAAGATACAAGCGAACTGTGTGAGATATTATAATAATAATAATAACAATAAATAATAATAATAATAATAATAATAATAATAATAATAATAATAATAATAATAATGATAATAATAATAATAATAATGCACTGCTCTCTCAATCAATAATAATAATCACTGTCACCTTTGTTTGCTGGCTGTGGATAGCCGACAATTTCCATCGTGCCCAGCAAAATAAGCAATGAGTTTTCATATAACAATTACAACAACAACAACAGCAAAAGCAGCAGCAACAACAACAACAACAACAACAACACTAATAATAATAATAATAATAATTATTATTATTATCATTATTATTACCTTTGTACAGCTTCTAACGCTGGAGATGTATTACGGTGAAAGCTGTTTACTACCAATGAACTAAGGTATCACCTCTTATTTTTCAAGCACCTTCCGGAGTATTTGAGCGGTTTCAAGCAGTCCTGTTTTCTGCAAGAGCTCCACCCTTATTGCATCCCCTATTTGTTCCATATATTTCTCAATATTTTTTACTCACTGTTCTCAGGGCACCGACAGTTATTTGGTACTACTACCACCTTTTACCGCGACCACACCTGCTTAACCTCCCAAGCTAACCTCTCATATCTCTCGACTTTTCTTTCTTCATTATCGCATATCTTGTCAGCTGGGACATGATATATCTACGATCCAGCAGAGCTTGTTTTCTTTCTCAATTAAGACTATATCTGGCTTCCTATACTCTATCACATGGTCGCACTGAATCATAATACTCTCCATCGTAAGGCGAACGTACACAGGCTCTACATGAAGAGGTAGAAGGGCGGTTGTGTGCTGATTAGCATACGGAGTGCATCAACAGTGAAAGTAGAATCATGACAGTATATTCGGTAAACAGCAAACAAAACCTGCTGCAGTATCCTTCTAATGCAGAAGGATTTACCACAAATAGACTTGGGAGTGCTAATCAATCCCGACCACTAATAGCCAACGAGAGAGTAGAAACTCTACTCCGCATAGAATTGCATGACCAGTCCCACCAAGAAACTAACAACTTAAAAGACGAGGAAGCAACATTAAGGTGGTTCAGCAAAAAAGAGGACTGAAAGTCTAATCGTTGCTGCCCCGTTTCAGGCATTGAATACTAACTCAGTGAAAAGGGATATATACCACAAAAGTGCAACGAACCTTTACAGAATGTGTGAGAAGAGGGTCGAAAGCTTGATTCATATTGTTAGTTCCTATGAAAGTCTTGCGCAGAATGAATACAAGCGGAGACACGACAAGGTAGCGTAAAACCTGCACTGGCTACTATGCCGAAAGAATGGTTATAGCGTTACAGGTGATTGGTACCAACATACACCGGAAAAGGTAATGGACGACAAGGGGAAGGCAAAATTTCTCTGGGATTTTGACTTCTAGACAGACAAGGTGTTAGAGTACCGAAGGGCGGACATAGTAACATTTTGGAGGGAGAAACAACAGTGCTTAATAACCAAAGTGGCAGTGGCAGGAGATCAACATTTTATCATGTAAAAAAGAGGAAAGGTTAATAAATATAGAGACCTGAGAATTGAGATCGATAAGGTGTGGCAATTACAACAGTGCAACGAATTTTGTCCCTTTCGTCATCGGAGCATTGGATTCAATACCGCCCAACTTGAAGAAACATATGGAAACTTTAGAAATGCCCTATAATCTAGGTGTATTGCAAAAATCAGCATTACTTGGAACAGCACGTATATTGCGTAAAGTACTGAAATTTGAGGGCTACGGTCAATTGTTTACATCATTGCCAGTGCTCAAAATGTACTCAATTCCTCGAGCCATTCCGAATGAATATAATATAATATATCATGATATAATATAATATAATATAATATATATATATACATAATGAAAATAATGATAGAGAATGTATAAATAGATGATGAGTAAAGCACCAGTCCAGTTTATGTTGCCTGTTGTTATCCGTAGATTTACTCCAGGAGCTTCGCAGTGGCAGTTGGGGCAATAGTTTATACAGATATAGATACATACGTGCGCGTGTGTAAAAGCATATATATATATGCTTTTACACACACGCGCGTATGCATCTATATCGTATATACTAAATATATATATATATATATATATATATATATATATATATATATATATATATATGGGTAGTATTTCCTCTCTTTGTGAGAGTTATCCTTATCACGATTATACTACGAATAAAACATATTAACGCTAGTAAAAGAAACATTTTCTATCTAGTTTTCTGATTTCATATCCATAAGCTCTCTATCCTTAAATAGCAACAGAATCTTTCGTACAGATATATCTCACGATCCATTCATATTTATCTAGTTTCTGCATATGTGGTTTGCCTCTTCAAAATTAACAATACGCGAGCTTATTCATATGCACTCTACTATGTGCTATGTTTACGAACCTTGCTTCAGGATAGTTTTGTGTTAACGAATGAGTACTCATTTGTTTCAACTCCAGGTATACTGCGATTTCTTTTTGTTGCACAAAAAAAAAATATTATTTTTGTTAATTTCCTTTTTTCGTTTTATTATGTATACATCTGGTATTAAGTTCTTTCATGGTTTTGAGGATTATTCAAATACATGTTTATCAACTTGATATTGTAAATTACCCCTTGCACTTTTGGGGGATTTTAGTGCTTCCTTCTTAGCTATTGTGATTCAAATATATTTCCTATGATTATCAGAGTCTATTAGATATGCATTAAATGAAGTACGATTCTGAGATATCCATGCACTTCTACTATTAAGTACTTCATGGTACTAATTGCTGGTGTTTGCATGTTTTGCATAAAATATTTTCCAACGGCGTCCATGGCCATATCAGTGCTGTCAGACTTACAGTGAGAATATCACATATTTGTAATAAATTACTAGCCATATTCAGTAAAATTTAGATTATAGGGAATCTAACTACTTACTTATGAACCCACTAGTACTGCACAATCTTCTAATTCTTTCATGTGGACCATCTCCGAACAACCTTGTTTTAACGAGTATTTATTCTACAGTTATATAACTCTCCTCTCAACATCAAATAGAAATTTGTTTGCAATTCAGAAGTGATATGCCATTGGTCTCACTAGTGGCAGGATACTTTAGAAAAATAAGTATGAAATCTCATCAGTATATTACTTTTCTTTTAGCCGTCATTTAATAGCTGTAAACTTCTGAATTAATCTACGATTCTGCATAAGTAGTGTGTCTTAGTTCATCGCCAATGTTAAGTGTTACTTTTTTTTGGAGTTGAATTTTTATTTGATTGATATTATTAATTTATTTTCTATTATTACCTCATATATTGCATCATTTCGCTCCTCGTTGACTTATCGCTAAAATATCCTCGGGTTTATTAAGAACACATCCTGTGGTTTGCGTTAGCCGGATTACAATCGGTAAATCTGCATAATTTATTCGCCATATGATCTGAAATTTTCACATGAGATTTAGATTCTGCTTTACGATATCCTCACATTTCGTAGTGTTTGCCGTTTGTCTGAATGAATATATTAAAACTTAATTCAATATTATTGATCCTATTTGTTAGCGACTACATTAATTTGTTACTGACAACATTAGATGTGTTTCTTAAGCGCACTAGACACTTTTAGGTTTGATATATCTGGTTCCTCATTTTTCTTTTAAAACAGCTATTTCGTGCTTTTATTGTTGCGACTCTAGTCTATTACGTTATGGTTGGTGTTGTTTTTTTTACCGTGTTGTATTTTAACGTGGAATGTGATGTTTTTTTTTATATCGTTTAGTACTTGTGTTCTTCGCTTTTATTCTCCTTACTTTATTCGGTTGTTGTTTGATTTAAAGAAACGCCTCATACCTTTCACAATAATACGCCATTGATGTGTGAACGGCTATTGAGAATTTTGTTTCCGCTTGGTTCGTAAATTGATTCTTTGATGTTACCACAATTGGTTTAATATTACAGCAGAAAAGGATTGAATATCCTGTAAGCAACCTTTTCTTTTATTATCAAAAGTCGTCACTCTCGACAATTTCAAAGCACATTACTATCCTTAGGTCTCATTCTTCTCCCTCCCCATGACAGCAGTATGGGAATCCTATTCGCTAGTTATTATTAACTCTCTCCAATAGTTAGTATCCTCACCTATCTCCATTCTCGTTAAAGCGTTTTCTTTCCAGACATTATTCCCTATCACAAAATATCAACTTATTATTATCTGTATTTTAAGTTAACAACGCGTGATCAATGGTTACTGACTTTAGTAACTAACGTATTTCATTCTCAATCCGAGTCAGATAATTATGTGGTCGACAATATTCCTATCACACTATGCTTACAACACTCAGATACTCATATAGTTCATGTGCAGCCACGTCGGAAATGTTTAAGTAAGATATACTGCTAGAAATATATCAGAACTTTATCCTGCAATCCATCTCATACACATTTATGCATCAACAACAATAAATATACGATGTATTAGTCTGGCCTATCCGCTGTCAAACTCTCAACCTGCAATGCATCTCCATGTCTCATGCAAAGTGAGTCCACTAAATTTACAGTCCTCTTATATAAAGTGATTTGTTTGCCAAAATAAACCTAACGATTGTGCTGCACGTTTGTCGCTCAAACTAACACAAAATAATTTCCAACATATTATTTTCCCCTTCACTCCCATCAGTATTACTTACTCGCAATGCTTGTTTGCATTATTTCTTATGCTAAAAGGGACACAATAAAGTGAACCTCGACAAAATATTTTATACATCAGCTTCAAAGCGCACCATACATATTTCTCTCGAGAAATTTCTCCTATATATTGAAATTTGTCGTTGCCTATCAGTCTGACAACTATCTTTCTTTAAAATTCTATATCTTATGTAGTTTGTTCTTAACACTTGCTCTTGGGCAGCACAGATTAGAGCCTCCGTTTCCGGTTTTAAATCATTTTTAGTTATCCACAGACATGTTTTTCATCTGTCTGTGTTATCTTCAAAATCCCTATGAAATTGTCCTTGCATTCTTTTCTTTACCCACCTATTTTCAGTTTCATTCTTTTTCAATTGACTGTATAGAGCGTTATCTTCGCAATCATTCAACCTATACAAGCCTGACATTCTTACTTCTAATAATAGCGATTCTGTAGCATCTTTTACATACAGTGCTATTTTGTTTTCTTCTGCTCTAATGCTGTGTTCGCATCCAGTAAGTCCTCTTCCCCCTCTTTTTCTTCGTACATACAGTCTCTCTTTGTCACTTTTTGGATGAAGTAACCCATATCTAGTTAGCAACTTCCTTGTCTTTCTGTCTAAGCTGTTTAGTTCGTTTACTGTCCATGCGTTGATAGGTGTTGATAGCTTCAATCTTATTCCGTCCGTTTAATTTCGACTTAAGTATTATTATTATTGTTATTATTATTATTATTATTATTATTATTATTATTATTATTATTATTATTGTTGTTATTATTATTATTATTATTATTATTATTGTTATTATTATTATTATTATTATTATTATTATTGTTATTTTTGTTGTTCTTGTTGTTGTTATTATTAATAATATTATTATTAATATATTTTTGTTATTGTTATTGTTCCAAGATGGCAAATTGATTAGCGGGCCGGATAAATTTGTCAGTTGCATTTCGCTCATGATTAAGGTCTGGTTTCGAATTCCACTGAGTTCGACTTAGCCTTACCTTTCTCTCTGGATCCATGAAAGGATTAATAAGTAGTTGTCGAGCACTGAAGTCGATGGAATCGTTTAGCGCTCTGACTAAATTTCAGATCATTTGCCTAATGTGGAAATGCTTCTTTTTCTTCTTCTTCTTCTTCTTCTTCTTCTTCTTCTTCTTCTTCTTCTTCTTCTTCTTCTTCTTCTTCTTCTTCTTCTTTTACTACTACTACTACTACTACTACTACTACTACTACTACTACTACTGCTACTGCTGTTGCTGCTGCTGCTGCTGCTACTACTACTACTACTACTACTACTACTACTACTACTACTACTACTACTACTACTACTACTAATTCTTCTTCTTCTTCTTCCTCTTATTATTATTATTACATTCCTTCGCTACCCGTCCTCTTCCTCTTATCATCAACATGTTCTACCGTTCATCATTTTCTCATATTTTCTGTGTTCATAATCCTTTAAACGCCATTCTTCGTAAAAAATATAGCAATATACCAAATAACTGTACTGTTCACGTTATTTATAGAATGAAACAGTTGTGATGAACGTACTAATTACTATGTAGTTCTCGGAGATAAAAACAGGTTAGGTTCCTAAAAGTAATCATTATAAATTTTAATGACGTAGTGATTTGCATAGTACGTCTCCCGATGTCTGCATATGAATAGAAATGACCTATCTAAACATTTACCATTCCTCAGTATAATCTATCGAATATACCATGCCAGAAACTAACAAAAAAGAAAGTGGTTTTATGATATCAAATAAGGCAGTATCCACACGACTATTGATATCTGTAATAATTAGGTTTGACAGCAAAACTTCAATTTAGAAACATAATATCAAAACCCACGAAGTCAGTGAACGTATCTTAATGTTAGAGAAGTTATCAAGAGAGACAAGCTATTAGCGTTCTCCTAAAATCCCGTCAATTTATTGCTATATAATGAAATCTGATTTATGCAAATGGTTTCCAAAAATACATTCAACTAGCTAGCACGAAAATATTTCAATGATCAGTTTTATGAGGATATACTTTCCTTTAAGCTGTGATATACTTTTACCAAAACATTCAGGTTTATTTTCGCTAATGAGAAATTTCATATGTATCTTAGAATTCGATATAAATACGATTACTTTTCTATTCAGATATTATGAAACGGTGTTATTCCGAGTAATATTGATAAAGGAGGAAGTAATTTGAGTATGAAAATAAGGAGTGAGATGTACAACGGATGAGAGTTGTTTGCTTATTTATAGCTGTCCATCTAGGTCGGTGATGATGTTGTCCACTAGGGGTCTTAGCCTACATTTTGTGAGATGATAGATGTGTAAACAGTTCGATCCTGGCATACCATGCCCTTGAACACAGGTGACAAGGCAAGTTACTCATTATGCTGGTGGTGCATCGGACTAGTTCCAAGTGTGCAGGTACTTCGCGTAGTGGTGGCCAGTTTGGCCGGTTCCGAGCAAAGTGCCGGTTGAATGTTGTAAGATTTGTGAAAAAACTTAAGATGGTCCCTGAACCTGTTTTTGAATCCCCCCAAATAATCTAGCGTGATCAGATTTGCTCAAATTTACCGAGGAGCACAACCATTTCTTTTTTTATATATATTTTTGTCGGTTTACTTCGCATGAATTTAGAATGACTGGTTAATACATGGATCTGTGGACGCTTTGGGTTACTAAATTGTTTGGTACTCTTACTGAGTGAATCGAGTCGACTAATAACAGCGGAGATCATCGGCATATTAGTTATGCTCTGACTGCGAATATTTTATATTTGCGCACTGAGTGAAAAATGTTGTGGATAAGATTTAGGAAATTTTGAGGAATATTAGATTTCGTTGTGAAGCAAGGGAAATTAGTTTATCAGATAGTGTTTCTGTCATAGATTTGGTTTCATTTGGTAACAGTAGTTTAGGTGTTGGTTTAATAAATTTTTAACTCTACACCCATTATTTTGCTGCGTTACATTTCCGTGGTTTGCTAATATATTAATCTTCCATGGTAGCGATACAGCTACCAATGTTAGTAAATGTTGTTTATGCAAACGCATAATGGTGAAAATGAGCAGCCTATAGCTCTCTTTGGGTTCTACTTGCGATGTTTAGAAAATAAGTAAACGTTGTATTAGTGGTGAGAGTTAATTTAAGTCCTAGTTTATCAAAGGATATATATATATATGGTTGGTGATTGCTTTCCTACGTTTCTTTTCTCTGACGATGTGATTTGATCAAAACGTAAAGCTACCTTTCTCTGATTCCCTGACCGTCTGCTAATACTCTGCATGTACCACGTCCTCGCATCGTCGTTTCTTTCTGGTCATTTTTGTTATCCGTTTTTAATATATATATATATATATATATATATATATATATTTCAGGTGGTGCTATTAAGTTAGACATGGCCTGGACCAATCTCTGGTCGAAACATATCTAAGTTTTATCTAAGTTTTATATATATATATATATATATATATATATATATACGGCAAGGAATCAGTTTTGTCTCTTTTTATGGAAAGAAAAGTGTTTATAGGACTGCAAAAAAAGTAGTGCCCAAATGTAATTGAGACAGAGATAAAGAAACATTGATCATAGAACTAACATCATATTCGAGTCAACGACTTTATATATAACACCATACTTCCAAACATTTGATCATGTACAAATATCACCATAGTTCTTAAACATATAAAGTATACATATATAAAAAAGCTCAGAAGGTAAAAATATATATGCGAATTTAAAATTACAGATATATACAGAACGCCCTATCAAAAAGGTATAAATACATACATATATATATATATATATATATATATATATATATATATAATATATATATATATATACAAAGCACACATTGGCATACATATATCATACCATTTGATAAATTGCCTTCAGCTTATCATCATTATTTTATGACACAAATATTACATTGATTGTAATATAACTAAAAATATTAGTTTATCTTGGCTAAATAAACACACAATTAGTTCTCAATTTAAATTCTAGGATTTTGCAAAGCTGGAAAAGGAGCTGACAGCTAAATGTTCGATTTACCTTATTAATTTTGTCGTAAATTGTGTGTATCATGTAAATTATCTAAGAGTGGCTATTGCTAAATTACCAGAATAATTAGATGTTTGTAAACTTAAGAACGAAGATGTAACTTATGTCATAAGCAGCTGCTTGAAAATGTCATCACGACATGATATATCACGAGACATTATATATTAATCATCACATTACATATTTTTATACGGAATATGAATATTCATGAAGTTATAATTAGTTCCACTGATTAGAATATATGCTAATCCATATGACATAATTGGTTGAAATGTTCTAATAATGTTTATGTAAAATAAAAACAGGAAATACCGCAGACACATACATATAGAAGCGTGGAAAAAATATGTGCCCGAGAATGCAATATAAAGTTTATATCTGTCGCTAAATGAAGTATAGAGATTAAGGGAAAGAAAATATGTATAATCAACTTTGGAAAATCAAAACACATTTGGTGTATAACATTAAATTTTAAAACGCGATTATTTTGGTCATTATTTATTTCGCTGTCTTAAGCATTCGACGCTGTGTTTTATTAAATAGGAAGGTAACGAGTAGTTAGAGAATTAAAATTCATTACTGTTTGTCGAACTATCCGTGAAACATTCAAGGTATTCAACCATTTCTGTGAGCATAAACGCATAAACAAACAGACAGATGTGTATTATACACAATTATTTCTCAATATACAAATTCACATATACAATGATTTGTCTACACAAACACTTTTACATGTAAACATAAGCATTTTAATAAGGAGATTTGTCACAGTTCTTTTTTTTTTTTATCATAGGCATGAAATCTGCAGCAGAAGATAAAACCCGAAATATGGAGGGTTATAAAATACATTCGTACAGTAAAGAGGGAAAAGGGTACAACGCGAGTGTGCTCTATAGGGACAATAAAAAGTGAGACTATATGTAGTACTCCTGAATATATACAATATATGCACTGCTGTTCCATATGAACGAATGGTAGTAAGGCTAACTATATAAATGCAAATTTAGTTAAGAAACTCTCATCATAGCAGAAGAAATTTATGAATGTTTTGAGATCTCTGAAGCTAGAAAAAAAGATTTTCTGCAAGTTATATCTCTTCTGGAACTGTGACATTTATATAACATCATATCTACAAAGCTACGTCTTTGCCCTCCAGATAATGAAGTTAGTTACGGTGACCTAATCAACAATACAAATAAAGATGTCCCTTATCCTCGACGTTGTATCAGAAAATGCCAGATTTTTAAAGAAGACTGGATAACTATAGAAAAGGCGCACTACAATTATCTCCGGAATTTAAGAATGCAGATAGAAAATTCTAGCAATAAATTCAAAAGCCCAGATATTGATTTATGTGAGAAAGAACAAAATTCTTGAAATCATTTAGTGGTCAGTAGATATGAAAGTCAAAAATTGAGGGAAAGTAAATCTTTGGGAAACTTAATTAAAAATTTAACTGTGCTATATATTTTCATTCGTATTTATTTTAAACGGAGCACTGGCTCATGTAACTAAATATTTTCATACAAATCTAGAAATGATAGGGCTCTTCAAGAAATTTTAAGACAAAATGAAAAGTAACTTCAGTATCAATTAATTAGAAGCGTTGTGAAAATTTTCTAAGTGATTCCGTTTGAATATGTTGGACTTCAAAGTCATAAGTACATATACATGCATTCAGGTAAATATAAATAAAACCTATATACATACATACATAGTAATCAGATATGCACATAGTTCATGAATGCGAGTTCAATCACACCCCTATCTATATATGGGTACGCTTAAATGAAACCGAAATTCCGATGAGAGTGTTATGTTCGGGCAAAAAGATTGTATTTTTGATACCTAAAGGGACTTGAGTAAGAGGTTCATTGCCTCAAAATGGCTTCGTATGTAGTCGATGTAAGAAGTCTATTGCCTCCTTAGTGTGTTTTTGCAAAAGGTTTGTTGTCTCAAAATGTTTTATAAAAGAACAATGTGCTGTGGTATGCAGCAATCGGCGGGCGTTACTTGTTGCCCTTATTTTTCTCCATTTCATTTATCATTCATATCATTATGTGTATGTCCAGCCCGCAGCTCCCTTTCTGTGTTTATCCCTTTCTTGTGGCCAATTAAATGAATAAAAGCGTGTCGTGTTTCTGAGTAAGAAAATGACTCCTGACGTGTTGCTCACGAAAACAGAAATGAAAATCACAACATATAGAAAAATCAAATGCATTCAAACATATACATATATTCATTTACGCTTCAGATACATAAGCATTTAAATACACATACGCATTTACATGAGACCGTCCATCATACTACGAATGAGCATCGGTTGTTCCTTTTCAGACAGTTATATACTGCATCAAATTAAATAGCAGTTGTTAGTAGTTAGAAGTATATAAATATGAGAAATCTACAAATTTACTGTATTAATAGATGCAACATGAAATTAAATACATCTTAACAATGATTATACTCATATATAATTTATTTCCGCATAATATATATAGCTACAGACATACACCCACAGGCACGCACAGACAAACACACAGTGATACACACAGACAAACACACACATATTTGTATATATATACATATATATATACATATATATATATATATAATATATATATATATATATATAATATATATATATTATATATATATATATATATATATAATATATATATATATATATATATATATATGTATATATATATATAAAAAAAAAAATATATATATATATATACAACAGGCATATGGGCAATTCATCATTTACGGAGGACGTTTATATTTTTACTCATAGTGTTCATTACACGAATTCGTTTTACGTAAAGTCACTCTCTTTCTCTCTCGTTATATGTATGTATATATATATACATATATATATGTACATACATACATATATATATATATATATGTATATATATATATGTTTATATATGTATGTATGTATGTATATATATATATATGTGTGTGTGTGTGTGTGTGTGTTTAAACGTATACGTAGTGTTATTTAATTAATCGATATGCCGACATTAAACGTAGTTACACATCAAAGAGAGTTAATCATGCTATGTCGCTTCACGCTGATTACATTTCATTAATAAGAACAAAAAGAAATTGTGCGGTATTTTGAAAATACTATTTTACGAGCGATATTTACTGTAAGAGCTGCCACACCCTGTACCAGTAACGTCAGAGCGACGTCTAACTAAACACTGAAAACTATGCGGAATTTCTCTCAGAAAATTATTTCATATCATTGCACAAAGGTAAGAATGAACTGACATGTAATTACACAAAACTATTATTTTTGTAATTAAAGCTTCGAGTAAAACTAAATTAAAAGATTCACTTAGAACTTCCGTTTCTGGATAGAAAGCAAAATATAGGGATTAATTAAGTTGCGAAACGGTCGATAAATTTATAATTAGATGACCTGTGTCAGTTCTATTTTACACGTGATTCTTTTAAATTGTTTCATTTCGTTTTTTGTCGAAATTACAAATTAATTAAGGTCAGTAATAAAGGTTGGTTCATGTGTAACTAGTCAGAAAAATTTCATATTTCTATTGTAAAACGAGGAACATAATAACTTGAAATCGGTATATTTTGTGGTTGAAATTTTATTCGTGTAATTGCTAGAGAATGAAGTGAAAAGAGAAGTAAATACATTAAATCGTAGGATTAACTCTAAGTGACATATATCGGCACATTAACTAAAATATATTCCACACCATCTGAATTATAGCCGATCTCACCTGAGCAGACAATATTATATTACTAACCTGGGAGGTTATTAAAAAGCAAATAATTAATCTCAAGTTGCGTGTGTTCGTGTGTGTCTGTGTGTCTCTGCACACACAGACAGTTTTTAGAATGCTGTTAAATGTAAATTATTATTCTTTAGAATTACATCGAGCCACTGTTAGAGAGCAGAAATCTCAGAAATCTCTCAATAAACAATACAGTTAAAATATAGAAGCCATTGTATGCAACCCGGCCTATCATCATTAACTACGGCGATTATTAATCACGAAAAGATATTGGCTTGTTTTATGGTCAAATGGTTAACGCAGAGCCGTTAAATGCTTATCTAACCATGAAGAAAAATAGTGATTATTTTCACATCCATTGTTGTCATTTCACTGCAAAGTTTTCTCTAAAATACACAAATTATCTGATATGATTTAAGTTAATTTCCACGTTTTGAATTTTAAAATTTTCTGTTATTTAATGAGATACAATGGAAACTTATATAGAATATTTCTATGTGTTACATAATTTTTTTTATGGTGAATGGTGTTATCATCAGAATGAGACATTAAAAATTGGAATTCGTGATCTTTCTATTGAAAGTCGAAAGCATTAACTGAAAAATATTCAGCGTAAACGAATATTATGTTCAATGTAATATACTTTCCTCGTACAACTACGAGGCGTTAAGGGTTTCAGTCATCCATCGAAATACTTCCATACATAATAGTTTATTATCCCAAAACGGTATTGTTAGCTTTGGATCGCATCAGATACGCAATACTAGTAACGGCCTTCTTCCATAGGTGAGCAAAAACATTTACTATTAAACAGCCACAATAAATAATGATTTGCGCAAAGCACCTTATAGCTTATGGTTCTAATTTAAGGACTATTAAATAAATTATAAATGCAAGTATTAGAATGACATTATATCTATCTATCTATCTATCTATCTATCTATCTATCTATCTATCTATCTATCTATCTATCTATCTATCTATCTATCTGTCTATCTGTCTATCTATCTATCTATCTATCTATCTATCTATCTATCTATCTATCTATCTATCTATCTATCTATCTATCTATCTATCTATCTATCTATCTATCTATCTACAAAAACTGTTACTCAGAGTTTCACATTCCCGGTCGTCGGACAGTTTTGGTTAAGAAAAACCAAAATTGTCCAACGAACGTGAATCTCTGATAATATTTTTTGTGATGCCTTTGCCGCTTTATTAATAAAGCATATTCGTCTACCTCCGGTATTCGAGGACTATTTTCTTCCCCCTTGTTTCGCATTAATGTACTTACTCTGGTATATATATATATATATATATATATATATATATATATATATATATATATATATATATATATATATATATATATATATGCATATATGTATGCATGTATTTATGTAGGTAGATATGTGCGTATAGAATTCCCTTCTCGGACCAAGTGACGCAATCTGTTCTTAAGCAATGGACTTCATTTCAAATTGCTCCAAATCACTCACCTGAAAATGTTCACCAGGGAAAGGTGATAATTTAAGCGGCGACGGATTGGCATCGCATTCAGTCTCATACTATCAGTCGCCTAAACGCTTCAAATATTCGATATATTCCGACAATATAAATTTGTAGGTTCCCTTCCCATTCTCACTATAATCATCGCTCTCGAATAGAGAGGCTAATAATATGATTCTTTCTTAAAATTGATAATCACATCTATAAGAAATTTAGAAAGGAGCCAGTGCTACGATCTACTTATTATATTGTAATATCACTATATTGTTTATTCCATATTCACACAGCACTCACTTCAGTCGGTCAATAGAGAATGGATAATCTTTGCAACCGTCTGTCAAGCATAGAATATAAGCTTTCAAAGATAATGCTTTTGTAAAAATCGATTGAGAATCTGTTCTGAGAATCAACAATTCCAAAGTTAAAGATATAGACTCGCATCAAACATCACATGTAACACATAAATGTCGATTCCTTGTATACATACTCTTTTAAAATGACTAATGTTCTATTGAGTGGGATTCAAGTTTATAGATAACATTTTCATATCTTCACACATGAATTTTCTATTCATATTCACCTCTCCAGACACCGTTCTACTTCTCTATAAATAACCTCCTATATCTTTCTCTAAATACCTTCCATTTCTCTGTCATACTATAGTCATCTCATCATCGAATACTTCATAGATGTCTTCTCTCGCTTTGTCTCCTTCCCCTTCGTCTTCATATATATATATATATATATATATATATATATATATATATATATATATATAATCAAGTGACTCAGTTGCCTTTTTTATCGCTTCCAGTTCAAATATTAATAATGATTTACTTTGATAGCAACCAAATTAACGTGCTTCCACAGTTATTGCAAGATTTTATATAGCTCTTACACAGAGTGGAAACAAAATTGAATCTAACTTGTTTTAATTGAAAACAAGTTTGGATACTGAATAAAGGAAATAATTTTCATTTTCTCTACTTTTGCTTTATAAACTATATTACACATATAGATCGTTATTGATTAATGTGTAAAAGCCAAGAGTTTAGAATTATATATCATGATCCTTGCTGACCAAGCGGGAACAGTGATATCGTGGCTTCTGATATCGTAATGTGTGTGTCCTGGAAAACAATAAATATTTTTATCGTGACATCGTCGCCACAACGTACTCGTACACTTCAACTTAACTCAACAACCGAATTGCTTTTTGCCTCCAGTAAGCGAAGAACACTCAAGGAAAGCCTAATTTCATGCTAAACACTAACAAAATAGCTGTACCTTCGGGCAAGATAAAAATCGTGTATAGTGATGCCTTTATATCTGGTTCCTCTCTAACAATATTAAGGATACGGATAAGTGTTTTATATAACGAGGGGAATCTAGAAGGAAAAATAATCCTTACTAACCGAATTTCTCGCGATACAGGAGGGTAAATTCCACCGCAAAAAACTTTTATTAGTCTTAAGGAGAACAAAGCTGACTTTAGTTGCTTATTAACCAATCTAAAAGTTAATTAGAAATTAGTATAGAAATAACTTAGATTCCATTTTCCTTAGGAATAAAAACGTAGTAAATCTCCCATGATAGACTAATAACAAGTCTGTTATAGACTGGTTAAAGAAAAAGGAATTCTAAATAAAACTGAAAGTATACTCAATTTTAGAGCGTGGACATTTACACTTCAGTAACAAAATCCAATGTCTGAGTCACCAATAGTCACATATTTTTTGCCAAGGCCGAGACCTACCTATATTGTTCGCATACAGAATCCCCTTTTTGCAGAAGCCGGTCTATACAAGGATGACAACCTTATCATCAATGGAAAAATCAATGTGCATTATCTCAAGAGCCTTAAAAAGTATCATATTTTATTCATCCAGCGTATGAATTTCAAAGCAACCTTTGGCATGAATATTAGATATGAAATTTGATCTGCTTTCTGTAACCGTCAGGCTTTATAGTAAACATAACGGAAAGCTATTATATGCTAATGATGCTTTCACATATCCATCCTTCATACTAAAATACATGGTTAGTAATGATATGGCTTTTAACAATATCTCTTCTTAATATAATGGCATACTCTGTAACAGAGGATTTCCAGAGCATATCTTCCATATGTTGGTAGTGTAGATAACAGCAAAAGTTCTCAAAAAAAAAAGAAAACTGGAACTAGATTTGCTTTGGAGTTCAACTCGTCAAAATTAAAAGGCGTTAAGACTAATCTAGCTAGATGATGTTTAGAATTTATTATCATGACATTTTCCCCAGGCACTGCAAGTATTATAGAATATTCAAAGGAAGATCTCTGAATGTTAGCTATTTTAGCAGAAAATTTTGCCGCGTCCATTAACCCCTTAACATCGGTTGACGTAAATTTACGCGAGTTGTTTAGTCGCTTTGAATCCGATGATGATAATATACGCAGCCCTATCTGCTGCGGTTTTCTACTTATTTGTGTACCATTGATATAAATATCCGCCATCACTGATGCAATCGATAACAGAGGCCACCGTGCAAATTTCAAGGAATTCGATAGGTTTGTTAGAATCTTCATGTAAATATTTCTCACTATTACCTCACTGTAACATATTACCTCTGAGAATGTCTTTCTCTATTATATGCCCGTTTAGCTGGGTATAGAAGATTTACATCAGAGGCACCAATGCATTTTTAGACCGCAACCTATTATCCACCACGTACCTCCCAGCGCTTCCTCATAACCACAGATCGAAACTTCATCGCCATAATAGTATAAAAGCAGTAGATTTGGCTGTTACACCACCATTTCCACTAAGGTTTGCTACCAAATTTGTAAAGGTTCAGCAAAATCTTGTGGTCCTTCATGGGATTTACAGTCGCATCCAGCTAGGCCAGTTTCGTTAAATTTATGGTCCTCCCAGTGATGACAGTTTATATTAAAAAAACTGTGCATAATTTACAGCGGTCCACGTACATATACGCCGAACCATTTTCTTGCATTAATTGCTGAGTGACATCAGTGCAACCGAATGGCCTGATAAAAAAAATAACGTCACCATGGGGTTAAACTGCACAATGCTGGTGCAGTGACTCAAGCAAGCCTAATGGTTATGATGAGAGATGACAGCCCGAAATATAATTGCACAGACCCTGGTTGTACCATCTAAAAGGCCAAGGCACAGGTTCATAGTACAACATACATAACTCAACCTGGAGATATAGAAAGGGGCTTCAAACGAGAATTTATTTATACAAATTTTCCTTAATATGCCCGAAGAACAAGCAGACAACAAATTTATTGAATCCCTGATGGAAATTTTGAGAAACTGGTATGTATACGTATATACATGTATACGTATACATACATGCGGAAATGTCTCGGAGGTCTTTCGCGAGCCGGTCAAGCAAGCGGCGTCCCGTTTGGCCGATGTTCAGAGAAGGACAGAGAGAGCAGGTGATGCAGTAGATGACCTTGTTAGAAGTGCTGGTGAAGGAGTCAGTGATATTATAGGGTCGATGATGGGTGCCTTTGGATGGTGGTGTTGGAGAGGTAAGGGCAAGTGCTCCAGCGTGGGCGAGAGCAGGAGAACGAGCCGGTTGGGGAGGTTGGGTTTGGGTAGAAACTGTGGACCAGGAGATCACGTATGTTGTGGGTTCGTTTGAAGGAGGGGCTGAGTCGGTTAGAGAAGATGTGCAAAGTGGGGGGGGTCGAACTGGAATCACTGGAAGGCTCAGAAAATGTGCATTAGAGAGGCAGGGTAGAGGGGTGGTAGGTAATGGGAAACGGGAGACGAGTGACGGGGGGTGCGAGGGTAGAGAGCAGATGCATGGTCTACGCAAAACGCTCTGGCAAGGGCGGTGTGGATAGTGGTGAGGGGATACCCACGTAGGATGAAGTAGCGAGCCAGGAGTTGAGATTGAGTCTCAAAGTCATGGTTGTCACTGCAGAGCCTGCGCAGATGGAATAATTGGGAATTGTAGATAGAGAGATTAGTGTATTTAGGGTGGGAGGAGGAGAAGTTGAGGTATTTGCGTGTTTGTAGTACATAGAGGTAGTGAGAGTGCAGTGATGAATGCTGTCCGAAATATCGAGAAAGGCGACGGAAGTGTTGGAAATAGTGCAGGAGAAGTGGAGGGCAGGATGGAAATATTTGACAAAAGAGAGGAAGAAGGCTAGTTCTTCGCAGAAGAGTGAGGTCGCACCAATACCGTCGTCAATATGACGACCGTATTATTCGGGAGTGGGGCCAGTGAAACTTAAGAATATTTGGGCCTCAACGTAGCCAACGAGCATGTTCGCATAGTTGGGGCCCATTCTCGATCTCGTGGACACACCCGAAACCTGCTGGTAAAAATCACCCGTGAACGAGCAGTCAAGCGAGAGAACAAGTTCGGCCAGACGAAGAAGTGTGGATGTGTCAGGTTGAGGATTGGGTCGAAGATCAAGGTAGTGATGGAGTGCCCGAAGCACCTCGTGGTGAGGGATCACTGTGTATAGTCTCTTGATGTCAAGAGTGAAGAGAAGTTTAGAGGGGCCTGGAGGGACGGAGAAAGGGCTGAATAGACGACGAGCATGGTTGGTGTCATAGATGTGAGAGAGGAGGGAAGCCGCTAGGGGTCAAGGACACGGTCAAGATATCTGGAGATGAGTTCGGTGGGGCAGTTGTAGGAGATGCTGGGGCGATCAGGGTTGTTAGGTTATTGTGGGGGTGCGAGTGGTGCGGACAATGAGGTTGGAGGCGGTGGGGGGACGGGAGGAGGAGATGCGATCATGGATAGTGGAGGACACCGCCTGTGTATATATGTATATATATATATGTATATATATATATATATATATATAGACCCACCCACACACACGTACACACACATACATATGTATATCATAGTTCTTTGTGTATTATATATGTTCACATTATGTAGATCAAATCAATTTCATTTCCCCACTTCAAGCATTTGTCAAAGACGTGTAGAGATAAAATCGCTTATTTCAGAATCATTTGAATAACGTCAACATTAACTGACAGAGACGATTAAAGGTTAAACTGTGCTCTTTTGTGACAGAAATAATTTCAAAAATCATTTCTTTCAAATGTTACTATATATATCTGGTTTGTTATTCGTATAAGATAATACAGAATGGGACATTCTTTCAGGCAATATTTATATAAAGAACTTGCATACTATTTGTTGAACGATTTACAGGAATATTTTGGTCAAAAATTAATGCAAGTAAAATCGATACATCAGGTAAAGCTAATCTAGAATAATATATGAAAGTTATTTTAAATTTGTAGCTGTTACGTTTTATAGAATTCGTTACGAACTGTTAACGTCAATAATCACATTCTCTCGTTCTTTTGCTGAGTTCCTCTCTACCACGCTAAATATACATCTCCATATAATAAAGAGATAAGTTAAGTTAATAACAGCGATTTACACTTGCATACTAAATGACACGTATAACGTGATATCGTGGAGGCGCAATGCCCCAGTGGTTAGGGCAGCGGATTCGCGGTCAGAGGATCACGGTTTCGATTCGCAGACCGGGCGTTGTGCGTGTTTATTTCTCTCACTCTTTCTTCTTGTTTCTTGGATAACGCTGCGATGGACTGGCCTCCCGTCCAGCTGGGGAGAACACATACGCCTGAAATACAAACTGGAAAACAGGGCCCATGACCCTGGCTAGGCTTGAAAAGGGCGCATAAATAAATAAATAAAAAATAATGTGAAATCATTCTTCACGGCGATACTTTGTTATCAACTGTGTATCTGTTTACAACAGCTGTACAAGTATAAGTCTCTATGATTATTTATAAATTCTTCTTTGATTTTCATATTTCTGAATACAGCTAGCTTGGGCTAAAATGAAAACTACGTAATTTTGTAATGCAATTATTATTGAATACTTACTGAAAACCCCTGCTATTAGTTAAGTACTACACATTTTGTTCTCCTATATTATACCAAGATATCAAAAACGTGTCTTAAAATGATTTAGACGATTCTAAGAGGTGGTACTATTATTAAATTAGACGCGGTTTGGGATGATTTTGATAGAAACATATCTAAATGTTGTACTCACACACAAATACACACACACAAACACAAACAAACACACACACGCAAGCATACACATGCATATGCACACATATTTTTTATATATGTGTATGTATATGTATGACTAAATTATTTCCAAGGAAAAGATCACTGGAAAACTCTGCCATTGAAATGCTCTTTATAATATAAATCAGTGGTTATCATTTTGTGTATTTTCGTCCGTGTATATGTGTATGTACACGCGTGTGCATCGTTGTGTGTGGGTGTGTGTGCGTGTGCGCGCACGTTCGTGTGATTGTTAACAAATTATATATAAGCCAAAATATGCAGGCTCTCTAAAATAGGTTATAGATGCGGACATGAAAATAAATTCCAAGACATTGATAGTTGAAAGACTCTAAAAATACAGAATAAATACGCATATTCTTTTTTCTCAGTAAATTATTCTTTCCTAAGCCTAAAGAAGCAAATATAACATTATATATGTATGTGAGTATGTTTGTCAAGCACAATCCATCAAAATTATTTATCAATACCAAAACGCCATAATATGTTGTTCCAGGAATGCTGCAGTTTTCTACTGAAGTTTATTAGGGCATTCATCCAGAAATAGACTAGATTCATTCTTTTAATGGCTCGCATCGTTCCTATTCATATATCGGCAAGGTCATCAAAGAGAATTGAAACAAATTGATAATATTTTGCTTTCAGTCCATGGAGATTGTGGCTAGGTTCCAAAATGATTTCAACGGAAGCGCTGCCTTGTGAATAATACATACACTTTCTATTCAAAATATTTTTTGTGGTGGATTGCTTAAACGTAACTTCACCCATATACACACTGTGTGTACTAATATATATATATATATATATATATATATATATATATATAATATATATATATATATATAAATAATAGAAATATTAAAATTACTAAGTCTCTCTAAAGAAGATTACGGCGGCGTTACTGGATATTAATAGTTACCGTCATACTAATATGGTAGTCTATAAATATAAGACTAAAGCTGTCGCTGATTAGCTTCAAGAGGCCATCGCCTCTAGCTAGCTATTTGACACACAAACCTGCGTCCATTACAAACCTTCGAACAGGGGAGGTCAGCCTCTTCACCTTGCTAGTCAGACATCTGCAGACATGTTTCAGGGCTGTTGCCCTTTATCAATGCACCATAGTCAGACCCGCAGGTGTCGCTATTATCTTTATTATAGGTACGATGGCCCGAATTAAGAGGGGATATTACAAAATAGGACGTGGGGTACATAAATTTAAGAAATCGAAAAATATGATATGAAAATGAATTATTTGTAATGAATTAAATGGAATGGCTTACGAGCCCCCCAAAACTCGTAGTTTCATTTAAAATACAGTTCTGCTATACTGAGCGTTCATCTGTAATGTATTCTATTAACTTCTCCTGGTCTACAATCGCTGGCAAACTGTCGTAACGGATATATTGCATTTCACAAACAGTCGAAAACACACTTTTCAATTTTATAAATGTCTCTTTCTCTACAACCGCCGACTTCACTTGGTCATCAAATATTTTTGGATTCAGCCTAACCCTGATTAAACCTTTCTTAGCTGCCAGTCTTTTTTCGATTTCTTTGTCTTTCATATACAATATTACTACCTTAAGATTTTTTTCCTTCGGGTCTTCTTCCTTCCTTACATACTTTTAACTTCTCTTTCACTCTTCTTCCCCATTCTTGGTCTGCCGTTAAATTTGCCGGTTCTCTCGCTTTCGCTTTTGTATTCTTATCTTCGCACGTTCGATCTTCCATCTCGTCTATTGTCTTATTTTTAGCTTTTTTCTTTTTTTGAACTTTAGGTGGTGATTGCACCCTCGCTCTCTTTCTATCTACTTTTCCTTCTGTGTTTTCCATTCCTTTCTCCAACTCGTCACCACTTTCCTCATTTTCTGTGTTTACACATTTTTCATCTGCCATTTGCAATATCTCTGTCAGAGCTTCCAATATTCTCGTCGGACACACATCTTTCATGTTGCCTCTAATTTTACACTTGTAGCACACTGGTGGTCTCCCCTCCACCACGACTCTGAGTCTCGTCTCGTCGGGGAACACCAACTCCTCTGGGATGTTATACAGGTCTGGTATGGTTATATGAACCAAAGCCTGCACCGCATAACCCCACCACTGTACATCTTTCGATTTTTCTACTTTCAATATTTCAACGCTTTCTTTGCAGTTGAATACCGCTGCCGCTAAGATTCTTTCCATGTTCAGCTCCGGCGAAATCTTACTGATTCGTATTCTTACTGCCCTTTTTCCACGATAACTTGGTAATAACATCCATTTTTCTGTTTTCAGTATTTGCGTGGCGTTCTTCTTCGCTTCGTCTTCGTTTTTAAAATGAACGACCACTGTTGCGTATTTTCTACCTCTATTATAGAAGGTAGGTTCTCCTTCAACTCCATTCAGACAGCGCTCGATTTCCTCTATCCGTGCCATTTCTCCTTTCTTTGAAGACACGTTCCACGTTCTGTCAGTTATAATACGTTTCTCTGAATCTTTCGCTTCTTCTTCAGGTGGTGTGATCCTCACACAGTCACCTTCTCTCTTCAAGCTGTCGAAATAATTCTTCAAAATCTCCTTCTTGACTGTAACTTCTTCCAACTGTAGTTCGCTCGCAGCCAGGCCCTTGCCTGCCGCTCCCGCATACGTTTGGGTTTGCATTTTTGAGAAAAAAAATTCCCAGCGCCGCAAACGCTTCCACCAACGAATTCGATCTCACAACTGCGACTCAACAATAACGCTTTATTTACCTAGGAGATTACGGCAGCGTTACTGGATATTAATAGTTATCGTCATACTAATACGGCAGTCTTATAAATATAAGACTAAAGCTGTCGCTGATTAGCTCCAAGAGGCCACCGCCTCTAGCTAGCTATGTGAAACACGAACCTGCGTCCATTACAAACCTTCGAACAGGGGAGGTCAACCGCGTCATCTTGCTAGTCAGACATCTTCAGACATGTTTCAGGTTTGTTGCCCTGTATCAATGCAGCGTAGTCAGACCCGCAGGTGTCGCTACTGAAATATTTATTATAGGCACTGAGGCCCGAATTAAGAGGGGATATTACAAGACAGGACGTGGGGTACATAAAGTAAAAAAAATCGAAAATTATGAATTGAAATGGATATTTATAATGGATGAGATGGAACGGCTTACGAGCCCCCCAAAGCTCGCAGTTTCATTTAAATTACAATTTCACAATTTACAATTTTACAATTACATATATTACTCTGCTACGTTTGGTACTCGTCTGCATAGACTGGTCTTTCATCTGTTATATACTCTAGTAAGCCTTCCTGATCCACATCAGCTGGTAAGGTGTCATAACGTAAATATAACCATTCAAATGCGCTATATTCCTTCAATTTGCGTACCGTCTCTTTCTCCACGATTACCGCCTTCCAATATTTATCAAATATTCCTGGGGTCAACTTTACTCTAATTAAGTCTTTCCTACCTGGCAACATCTTTTCCAAATTTAAGTCCTTGTCGTATAACATTGCCACTCTGTGTTTCTTTCCCTTGAGTCCTCCTCCTCTCTTACAAGCTTTCAACTGCTGTTTCAATTTTCTGTCCCATTCTTCAACTGCTTTTAGCGGTTCACTAACTTCTGCTTTTGTATCCTCTTCTCCCGTTCGGTTTTCCTTCTCGTCAGTAATCTTGTTTTTCGCTTTTTTCTTCTTCTTTTTTTGTTCTTTGGGTGGTGATTCCACGCGCGTTCTTTTTCTATTTTCTCTCTCCAACTCGTCACCACTTTCCGCATTATCTGTAGTAACGATTTCTCCCTCCTCCACACACGCATCTTGCAACTCATTCGTTAAAGTCTCCAGTGCTATCGTTTTCTCCTGTACTTCTCTCAGCGGACATACATCCTTCATGTGGCCTCTTATTTTGCATTTGTGACACACTGGCGGTCTCCCCTCCACCACGTCTCTGAGACGTGTCTCGACGGGGAACACCAACTCCTCCGGGATGTTATACAGGTCAGGCATTGTAATGTGGACTAACGCCTGCACTGCATAACCCCACCACTTTACATCTTTTGATTTTTCGACTTTCAACATTTCCACGTTTTCTTTGCAATTAAACACCACTGCTGCTAAAATCCTTTCCATATTTAGCTCTGGCGAAATCTTGCTTATTTTTATTCTGACTGCCCTTTTCCCGCAGTAGCTTGGTAAACACATCCATCTATCAGTTTTTAAAATTTTCGTTGCGTTCTTCTTCGCCTCGTCTTCACTTTTAAAGTGGACGACCACCGTTGCGAACTTTCTACCTCTGTTATAGTAGGTAGACTCTGCTTCTATTCCTTTAAGACAGCATTCAACTTCCTCTATCGGTGCCACTTCTATTTTCTTCGAAGTCACGCTCCATGTTTTGTACGTTATAATCTGTTTCTCCGCTTCTTCCGCTTCTTCTTCGGGTGGTGTGACCTTCACACAGTCACCCTCCCTCTTCAAGCTGTCGAAATACTTGTTCAAAGTCTCCATCTCGACGATGACTTCTTCTAACTGCAACTCCTTCGCAACCAGGCGCTTGCCTGCTGCACCCGCATACGTCTGGGTTTCCATTTTCGTGAAAAAATCTCAAAAACTTCACCACGCCGTAACAACTTCCACCACCGGATTCGATCTCACGAACCGCTACACCACAATAACGTAGTCAAAATTTTTCCGACGCCAAAAAATATAGCTACACAACAATAACGCAATCAGAAATATCGGTCACCAAAAACAAAAAGCGGGTGTCGCTACTGACCGTCTGTTCGAAGATTTTATTTACCTAGTTACAGTGGGATACATCCACTTGTTTTCAATAATAGAAATATTAAAATTACTAAGTCTCTCTAAAGGAGATTACGGCAGCGTTACTGGATATTAATAGTTATCGCCATACTAATATGGTAGTCTATAAATATAAGACTAAAGCTGTCGCTGATTAGCTCCAAGAGGCCATCGCCTCTAGCTAGCTATTTGACACACGAACCTGCGTCCATTACAAACCTTCGAACAGGGGAGGTCAGCCGCTTCACCTTGCTAGTCAGATATCTATAGACATGTTTCAGGGTTGTTGCCCTTTATCAATGCAGCGTAGTCAGACCCGCAGGTGTCGCTACTGATCGTCTATTCGAAGATTTTATTTACCTAGTTACAGTGGAATACATCCACTTGTTTTCAATAATAGAAATATTAAAATTACTAAGTCTCTCTAAAGGATATTACGGCAGGGTTACTGGATAATAATAGTTATCGCCATACTAATATGGTAGTATATAAATATAAGACTAAAACTGTCGCAGATTAGCTCCAAGAGGCCCGACGATTTTGTATGTATATAAGTGTCTATTCACTAAAACCACGAGAGATCCGAAAAATATATATAGTATCATCTTGCATATATTTTTCTTATGTAACGTTCAGATATGTTCAAATATGACGCCATATTTCTATATTATGACATTTAGCACTAAAGCTGCATTGATTTGAAGACTTGTCATTTTCGATTTATTATGGCAAATTGAAGTTTGTCTTCCATAAAATTGTGTCCTTAATATAGAGCTCTAAAATTTATTATGCCGTGCACTCTTGTACATCTCAAAAATTATCATAGATTATACTAAATCCTACTTCAGCAACTTTTGTCGTCCGTAGGAAAGTATTTTTTGAATATTTTTTTCATAGGAAATAGTTGTTTAATGTCTTTCAATAAAATCGTAATTTTGCTTGTAGAGACATACAGCTGCCGTAAATAAGAAAGATCTAAACACGCATGAATATTCAGAACTTTGATAGATCGTGACCTCAATTTAAGAATACAAAAAAACTAGCAACAATACAATTTGACCATCTTTAAATCTGGTTGAGTTATGACAAGAATTCTTACAGGGGCTTCATAAATGTTCGATAATCAATATCGCTGTAATTCTACACTGATCTGAAAGGAGTGATGCATTTTTATTGGCAGAGTAACAAATTTTGCACAACAACAGTAATACGCTGTTTTGTTTCCATAGCGGATGTACTCCGACATATTCAATTCAGGTGGGAATATTATGAACATTATTGAGGATAAGATGCACATATATAGTATATACGCCTACAGATTGCTATAGGCTTTTGTATGTGCATGTATATATATATATATAATATATATATATATATATATATATATATATATATATATATATATATATATATATATATAAATACATACATATGCATATATATATAGATATATATATATATGTCTATCACTTTTTGAGATGCATATTAGTGGTTTTATCTCTAATTTATATTATATATATATATATATATATATGTGTGTGTGTGTGTGTGTGTGTGTGTGTATAAATATATATATAGCTGAATTCCTGGAGACCCACACACTCCTAAATGCAAATCATTGGCTTCCGCTGTGGTAGGGCCTGTATAACACAGCTCTTACACCATATTGATGATGTACTCAAAGCCTTGGGAACAGGTTCGAACTCTGATGTCATATATCTTGACTTCAGTAAAGCGTTCGACAGGGTAGACCATAATATCCTACTCTCAAAATTGGCAAATGTTGGAATCCGTGGAAAAGTTCTACACTGGATCAAGTATTTCCTGGCGAATAGAACACAACATGTTGTAGTTGACGCAGTCCACTCAAGCCCAGCAAAAGTCACCAGCGGTGTCCCCCAGGGGACTGTCTTGGGTCCGCTACTCTTCATAATTTACATAAACGACCTTTCCAGTGTCGTACATTACTGCAAAGTGAAAATATTTGCTGATGACACTAAGCTCCAGCAAATCGTCAATGAAGAAGCAGACCGAACTCAACTCCAGTCTGATCTATATGCTGTGAGTCAATGGGCAGACAGAAACAAAATGCAACTGAACGAGGGAAAATTTGAGCTGATGCATTTTAGAAGAAATTCCTCACTAGAACAGCCATACTCACTTCCTTCAGGGGAACCGCTCGCAGCCTCTAACAATATCAGAAACCTGGGTGTAATTGTTGATGACGATCTCAGTTGGAGTGCAGATATAGCTCGTAGGATGAGTTCCTGGATCTTAAGAACAAGGTGTCATCATACCACTTTTCTCCTCCTTTGTAAGGCCACAACTCGAATACTGCTGCCCACTGTGGTCTCCCCATACAAGACAAAACATCTCGAGGATTGAATCACCCCAGAGGGCACTCACTAAAATAATTGAGGGCATGGCTGCTCTCGATTATTAGGATCGCCTTAAGGCCTTGAAACTCTACTCTCTCCAGCGTCGCCGTGAGCGGTACATCATTTGTACGATGTGGAGAATATACCGCCAACTTTGCCCAAACGACCTGAACATTAGCTTCAAGGTTCATCCAAGACTGGGACCACGGGCCATACGTCCCCTGCCCAATTCCAGATCACAGTATATATGTTCACTGCAACATAATTTCTTTTCCTCAACAGGCCCTGCCCTATTTAACATTGTCCCGAAAGGGATCAAAGAGGAAAAGGATCCCATCAACTTTAAACGGAGTGTGGTTAGATTCCTTCAAGGAATACCAGATAAGCCACCCATAATTGGATACAACTAACACAACAAAAACTCACTAATTGAATGGACCATAAACAAAACTTGACTTAAACAGGATTCAAATAATCCTATCAGGTTGTGCTATTAAGTTAGACATGGCCTGGACCAATCTTTGGTCGAAACATATATAAGTTTATCTAAGTTTATATATATATATATATATATAAATACTTTGCAAGTTATTATTTCTTATTCCCTATCGATTCCTTATATATCTTGATTCTACAGCGTACTCAATGCATACTACATTTGAGATAAAGAGAAAATAGAAATAACCGCCCCTGTATGACCTGACAAAGTGCTTAGATTATTAGACATTTCTGGAATATAGTAATCTCTGTAGAATTGCAGTCTTGCCACATCAGTGACAGCTTTTTGCTTCACTTTAAATCTGTGTGTTGAGATGATTACCAATTTTGAAAACTTTACGGTTTTCATGCCTATGTCGATGTTCAGTTGGCAAGGTGACTGTGTTGCAGGCTTTGTTTCATGTGAGGAGAAAATGCATTTTATAGCTGAGATTTCTAGTTTAGTTTCTTGGAGACGCTTCTGTAGTAATCGTTAGTAATTTATGAATGATACACTCTTACTGCTATAAAGGTGACACGGAAAAATTCATGTAGAGATGGAAATTAAATATTTGAGAAAACCAGAACAGGCATAATTTGTTGCTGCGTGGCAGAAGTATGTACTGAGATCAGCGTCGTGTTATGTTTAATTCCTGTGCTGAAAGCAATAAGGTGTATTTTTAACGAAATATGTCAAACGACAGTGTGTTACAGAAAAAGTCGTTAAGCCGCGGAGATAAAGATGGAGAGGAAAATAATGCAGCGATACTGTGAAACACCGGTCTTTGAGGAAACAATCAATCAAAATGACAACAGACGTGAAAAGACAATAAAAAATGATTTCCTGGAAATTATGAGGTTATACATGGTTTAATATTATCTTATACTAATGAAAACATCATTACGTTTTCTGATATTCTCCAGGGCAAACCGCGGCTGGCGTGTAATGAAAATAAATCGACTGTATCTACAGTTGATTTCATTAGATACAAAGCATTCTTAGAATTATTGAAGAAAGACACATGAAATATACATAGCTTATTCCAACATTAACATCTAGCAATGTGTATTTCATCAGAAATTCTCTGTGTACATTGCGATGAATAAAATTTGTTCAGCTCTATTTAGAATTAATATTGCATGTATCTATCAAACAGAATATTAATGTTGATAATATTAATTTATGGAACAGATTTTGTATGAAATATTCTGATGTGTTTTAAATTTATGCATTTTTTTTTCCTGAATATGTATTTTCATAAAATATAAGTGCTTGGAAAGATAATAGTGAACTCGTCTATTAAAAATTTACTATAAGTCCTTGCAAAAATCAAACACCCCCGCTATTCTTTCTCAGTCAAGGCATTGAATCCATATCTGTGTGTGTGTGTGTGTGTGTGTGTGTGTGTGTGTGTGTGTGTGTGTGTGTATGTGCATTTGTGCACGTGTGTGGGGTGTGTGTATGCTTAAGTCTACTCACTCAGGTAAGCGGAAGAATTGATCCGCAGAGAATCTCAGAAAAAAAAGAAACGCAACTTCCGGGAGAGTGGGTAAGTCCATCACATCGCACCCAGCACTCAGCTGATACCTATTTTATCGATTGAAGTGGAGGAAATATAAAGACGATAAATTTGAATACAAGACGTAAAGACTGATGAACTAAGCTGTTTGTCTTATATGCTGACGATTCAGCCAACAAACCACTTTAGTCTAACAAATTATCATAAATATGTTGTCCAGTTCTCTACTTAATATTCTTTTAACTAATGTCTCTGAAGTTGAACAATGAAAACGAATATTTATCGTGTAGTACAGTACGCCTAGACATCACAGGTGACGTCGTAGGCTTAGTATAAAGTATAAGACTCAGAAATACCATGATTTCATTTATTGGTAAAAGTGTCTACGAAGTCGCAAGCAGCGTCTACGAAGTCCCTTTCCCTCTGTCTTGGCCTAAGCAGTACTCTTCCTTTGCAATTCAACTACACAATCTGGTGGCGTAATTGTTGCTTCTCTTAGTTCAGAAGAAGCGGCAATAGCTTGAATCCATTCAGCAAGTTTTCGGACATGAGGCCGATATGATCATGAAACTTTGAAAGCAGCTCCTTAACCAGCATTTCTTGCCTGATAACGTTGAATATACGATGAAAGAAGCCACACGAGTCTACCACAACGTATCATCAGATGAATGGATGCGCGAAAGATCATGCTTGGATATGTTAGAAGACTCTGGAATGAGAGTAACATTGATCATCAAAGCAATAGATCATGGGCCAAAAACCAGATTACTACCTTACATTTCGAAGGGTAAGTGTGTGAAATCCAGGAACAAGAAACGTCAATATCTGTGGGCATGTGCGTCTCCTTTGGTCATGTATTGAAGGTTATCAAGCGAGGAATGCTGTTCAAGGAGCTGCTTTCGAAGTCTTATGACGTTATCGGCTTCTTATATGCAACTTTGGACAAGGGATGCGCGTCAATGGATACCTGATGCACAAAAGAGCCTCAGACACACGTAAATCAGTAACATGTGACAACACATGCAATCTCTGTGGCGTTAAGATAGAGGACATTACCCACATCATAAGCATTTGTCCGAAAATGTCATCGCGTTTATATCTGCCGATGGGATATATTGTAACTAAGACACTCCATAATGGGACCTGTCGGAAGGATAAACCTCAGACCACTGATATGAAATGTCAGATCTTTTCTACCCTAATGAGGGGGACTGGACTTATGCATGAATGGGCTACTCCGACGCGGAGTAGCCCATTCATACATAAAAAAATAAGAAGTACGATATGTGATTTGCAAACGCAAATAAGAATTAAATATGATATATATAAATATAAAAAGGAAAAGATATGCAATTGAAAAATATGATAATACACACACACACACACACACGCCCGCACGCACATACACACGCACGCACACGCATACACACTCACACACACACACACACACACACACACACACATATATATATATATATATATATATATATATATATAATATATATATATATATATATAAGTAAAAATATAAATACATATACATATAAGAAAAAAAGATATACACATATTTACAGATATTTTGTTGGATTGTTGTTGACTATTCAGGAATTCCTCCGCCCTTTGCCTGGTCTTATGTTTCATCTCACAGAATGTCCAAAAACACCCGCCTCACCAAGTCAGCCTGGTGGGGTTGCAAGTTTAGTCGCCGAGTAGCCGACCATGCGACAGTTTATACTGGATTACATGTTAGAAGTAGAACTCAAGGACGACCTGACATAATAGAGTTGGAAAGGACTATGTTTCATGGCCTATGTTTCATGGCCTGTTTTAAGTCGACATGTGATTGGAAAATGTAATAACAGTAGTGTAGCTCTTTTAACGTTTTGTACTGAGAATAATCTGGTTGTCACCAACACTCTGTTTAAGCAGAAGAGTAAATAAAAAACCACCTGCACGCACCCAAGATCTAAGCACTGGCATCTCATAGATTATATTCTGATCAAGAAACGTGATATGGAAGACGTTTCTAGCATTCAGGTTATAAGAGGGGCAAAGAGCTGGACTGACCATCTAGTGCGTGGAAAAAGAGATTTTTCGATAATGCCTATGGACGTTTGCTTCTGACTGTCACCGTTGTGAATAAACTGAATAACAATAAGTCTTCAGGGTCTGATGGAACCTGTGCAGAAGATATATAGGGGTGACAAAACGTTTGAACTCTTAAATATATTAATTTGTCACTGTTGGAGAACTGAAAAAGTCCCTCAAGACTGGATTGATGCCGTTTTAGTGTATAATATCTACAACATAAGTAGTTGTCCGAAAATGTCATCACGGTTGAATCTACCAATGAGGAATGATGTTGTATCTAGGTCACTCAATAATAAAATCTGTCGGAAGGATAACTCCGAGGACAAATAAGTAAAAACTCACAGTATGGTAGAAGAAGCCACTCGTAATAAAAAGGAGTAGTGTTGAAATATCCCAATTAAAACCTCAATAAAATGTAAGCACTACAGAATTGATATAACGGTTTGGAATGGAGAAGAGACACTGTGTACAATTGTGGAAAATAGCTGCCCAGCGGATATTAACATAAAGCTGAAGGTAAGTGAAAAATAGAATATCTACTATGAAGTATTGAGAAATCTGCTGTTAGTCTATCCAGATTGCAAGTTCAGGTTTATCCCTGTAATTATTGAGATGTCTAACACACTGCCTAAATACCAAGCTTGAGAAATTAGGCTTCTCAAAACCAGAAAGGAGAAATCTAATTCGAAGACTACAGATCCAATCCATCCTGAATGTTATCATTGAAATACATATGAGCATGTCTAGATATGCAACTATATGCATGAGAATACTTACATAAAACAAAACGTACTAATCTGTACATATACATGCATACATACAAACAAAAACACGCTGTTGTTGATGTTGAAATTCCAATGAAGGAGCACTGGATCTAGGTTAGAAACCCGTTCTTTCTGTATTGGCAACAAATCTTGAAATAAATCTGATCAATGATATGCATACATATATATACATGATATGGTGGCCAGAATTATCTGGAACAGGACAACGAAAAATAGAATATCTACAAAACGAAATTGACCATTATTGAACCCGTAACGTCAAAAGAATACTGGTGGAACTTTAAAATTTAAACATCCACCAATTTAAACATAACCGACGAGATATTGTTGTGTGGGACCACAAAGAATACGTACGTTCTGTTGTGGAAATCAGCTGCCCCTGGGCACGAATGAGATGAGAATAAAATATAAGCGAAAGAGGACATCTATGGAATATTAATAATGAGCTTGGAAATCTAGTACCCATGATACACTTTGAGCTTCATACCTGTCATTGTTAGAGCAACAAGATATAAACCGACCCGTCTGGAGCAAAGTATCGCCGAACTTGGAATCTTGGGGAGAGAACGCAAATCCTCAGTTTATACGCTACGAATGATCGTGATATCTGGGACTATGAAAATCTGCAACACCTTCCTAAGAGTTGAAAGATATGAATGATGCTGGTTATAACCAAATGTTATACATACATGCATACATACAAGTCAAGTTTTGTTAGAACTCTACCTTGTGGGTAGTAAAGAAATAGGTATTTCGTCTGTTTTTACGTTCTGAGTTCAAATTCCGCCGATGTCAATTTTGCCTTTCATCCTTTCGGAGTCAATAAATTAAGTACCAGTTGCGTTACTGGGGTCGATCTAATCCACTGGCCCCCTCCCCCAAAATTTTGGGTCTTGTGTCTAAAGTAGAAAAGTATTGAGTGCTATAGAATTATTAATGGTTTCGCACTGCAGTAATTTATTTGAATTGCACCATATATTTGGTTTTGTTGCATTCCATGTAATTATTAAGTTATAGGAATCACTCAGAGATTATGTTTCGTTTCTAAACCGTTATTCTTTCTCTGTTTATTATTATTATTATTCTTTTTTTGCTAAACAATTG
This sequence comes from Octopus sinensis, assembly GCF_006345805.1. Lineage (NCBI taxonomy): Eukaryota > Metazoa > Mollusca > Cephalopoda > Octopoda > Octopodidae > Octopus > Octopus sinensis. Next base: position 123,733,667 of record NC_042997.1, on the reverse strand, counting down.
AAAGTATAACATTTACCATGAAAGCAGTTTGCTGATTTTCGGTGAAATTTCTATTTAGTTAGGTTTAATTTGATTTCAGATTTCAAATGGGAAACATATCTAAATATTTTAAACATAACAATATGTTAAAAGCTTCTAAGGATTAATAGCTTTTACTTGTTGAAAATTTGTGCTGATAGGTCTTTGGCAATTACACAGCTTTGTTAATTACGGCTTTTAAACAATTTGTATTTCAAACGGAAGAGAGAGCAAATAAATAAGTGTTTGAAATAGATGTGGAATATTATCTTAGAACATTAATTATTACGCAAAGCCCTGAGAAAAGAATAAAACGAATATAAAAACAAATTGAGCGATGAAGTCTCAAAATTGTTAGTTGTCAAATAGAATATAACTTTTGCTTGTTCTGCTTCGCAATATGCCTATACGGAGTGTGTATATATATATGTATGTATAAAACGACATGTTATATATATATATATATATATATATATATATATATATATATATAATATATATATATATATATATTATATATATATATATGTATATATATATATATAGCAACAATGAATTCGGTTTGTAAAGTTTTGGGGTTTGAATAAATATAATAGACCATCTAGTGGAGAATGCACTTTTGGCCTTTGAACACATACACAAACACGCACACATATATATATATGTATATATATACATGTGTATGTATGTATGTATTTACAAAGTAACAAAGAAAACGTAGTCGTTATTAAAGCATTACATTATGTACGTATGTTTCATCTAATAGGCTGGCATCAATTATGTGAACATAAAACAATGGAACTGTTACATGAACAAATACCAGCGGCCCTATTAATCGGTATTACTCACAAAAAATTCAACTCAAAGATTGGCGGATACCATTAAATGCACTCCAGTACGCAAATAAGAAGTGTATGGGTAACATAGGCGTGCGGAGTAGAGGAAAAGGAAGCGAGCGCGTAAAGGAGCATGGGAGAGGAGTTGGAGTGAAGAGAAACGATGTCCTACAACAACAACAACAACAACAATACTAATGATAATAATAAGGTAGTGTTTATTGCAGTCTAACTGAGAAAAAGAATTCACATAGCGGACATCAGTCTGCTTAGCTCAGTAGGTCCAGCAAGACATCATGAAAATATATTTAGACGCTAGATGTCGCATACGTAGACATGCATTCGTAAAATCTTACATATTCATTCCCACAGGCAGAAACATAGACAAACTCGCACGCGTGACACCATCCCGAAGCCGCGAACTCATATACATCATCCCAAGGCTACACAGTATAGGGAATACTAGTAATAGCAATAAGTAGTAATTACGGCACAAGGCCAGCACATATTGGGTTGGGTTTCACTCAATTTCTGCTACTCTTATAGTCGATTGTTATAAGATTGATTGATCCCGAGAGAATAAAGATTTAATCAATATCGGAGGCATTGGAAATCCGAATGCAAAAAGCTGGAAAAATGCTTTTCTGGGGAGTCAGCGACTTTGCTTGTTCACCACCTTAATGATAATCCGTTCTAATATATGGACAAGACCTGGAATAAAAGGACCACTTGGTTCAAAGCAGAGAACTACCAAAGTGGAATTCCAGTATATGAAACATGATATTTAACATTGAGAATGCTTAATAGGAAAATTAGCATCTTGGCGCGCCGATCAAAGGCTGAAAACTAATTTAGCCTATCATAGTTATTTCTTAAGCCTTCTCAGTAGTATCGGAGTGTCTGAAATCTATTTGAGCATAAGATGAAAGCGCCGTAGTCCTCTAATTAAACAAACCGCTTCTGCTGTCCAGAACAATCTCCGAATTTCTTTTGGTACAAAAGTAGGGATGTCTCCATCTCCGGTAGGACATTGTCTTTCTTGATTCCGAACATCTCAAACTGAAGTTAACATTTCCCTCTGCTGGAGTAAGACCATACTCGATCAGAGGGAACCTAAACCTAGAGTTGGGAAAGAAATGTTTTTGCTCGGAGAAACACTTCTTTGGCGGGTTATTTGTCTCCGTCATACATATATACACCACGTTTGTGTGGGCGATATGACTTGCTAGTGAGTAGTCCGCAGAAGAACTACAGTAGGAACAATACGCTGGAGTACATACTCAGAGAACACACTTTTTCTAGTGGAACAAGGTGGGACGTTTGATTGGTTAACACAAGGATGGGTAGATAGCCCTACTCAATCCCAACGGAAGACGGTGGATGACTTTACAGGTTTCTGACGAAGTGGCCACTCTGTATGTAGTGCATTTCTATGAACTCTATAGCGTGCAGGGGAAAAACATGTGAGTATATAAACGTATGTGTGTTTATAGACGTATTCAAAATTATGTCTTCATAACACATATATATAGTCCTGTTGGAATGTGTAGCATATAGTGAAAAAATTACTTACCGTTTCTCCCTATCTATATTTTTAATTCGTTTCGAAAATTCCGTGAATTTTTTTTTTTTTTTTCAAGTTTAATATGAAGCTTGTATGTTGTCTTATAAACAAACCAAAACACTGTATACATATATCATTTAGAAAGTGCTTTCATTTCTTCGCATATGTATGCACATATACAATGATGTATTAAATTTGAACATATTCAGCAGTTACATATTTTGATTTTTTAAATTTAATATAGGATGCGATCAATAGATTTTGTTGTCAAAGCGCAAATACCGTATTACTAACGACGCCTATCGTTGGTTAGGTGCATTTTCATACACTTTAATAGGCCAGTTACTTCTGAATACTTGCTGTAAATAACATAGTTAACGTAAAGTTTGCTAGAAAACCTCGTAACCTTTAGAACTTCCTCATATATTCTTACGATAACACTGTTTGACCTTTCAATGGTATTGCTTCTGACATTTCGTACAAGTTTACCTCAAGAATCATTCTTACACTACAACTATTGATTAGATGATAGTATCAAGGCTACACAACAGGAAATGTTTCTCATTAAATAGGTTTCTTATGAAGTACATTAAACAACTGGTTTGTCTTAAAAAGTGGGCGCATAACGCAATGAACCTTATGAGCAGGACGAATATGCATGTTTGTCAATAACGTGATTGCTAGAAATGAAATAGAAAGTAACAATTCGATACGTAATTGTATCAGGCCAATCATTCTGCTGGCCTAATGGCGATACTGAGTTCGAAAATCTCACTTTCTTTTCTGTATCGTACGAAGCACGTTCGGCACTTCTAAAAAAACAAGTGGAAGTTTGTTTATATATATGTGCGTGTGCGTGTGTGTGTGTGTGTGAGTGTGTGTGTGCGTGTGTGTGTGTGTGTGAGTGTGTGCGTGCGTGCGTGTGTGTGTGTGTGAGTGTGCGTGTGCGTGCGTGTGTGTGCGTATAAATTCGTTGCTACAATATCGGCAACATGAATTTCTTCCATCTTCTTGCTCTGTTAGAGTATTTGAGAAAAATTATATTAATATATTTATTTATTTGTGCAGCTGAAGATAGCACCACATTTAAATTGATGTAATGATTGCATTGTTCAATTAAAAGGAGCCGCTTGAAACGGTCGCACTACATCACTACTTCATAACCTGTTGCTTATTTTGATTTTATTTACCTTACTTCGAGCTGTGCGGATAATACTGGACTGACATGGTGCTTCAACTTAAGTACCTAATTCAGCTGAATCTCTAGGCGCAACAGTGGTTGTGTGCTAAGTAGCTTGTTTACCAACCACATGGTTCCGGGTGCAGTCCCACTAAGAGGCACCTTGGGCAAGTGTCTTCTTGTGAGTGGATTTGGTAGACAGAAACTGAAAGAAGCCTGTCGTATATATGTATGTATATGTGTGTGTGTTTGTGTGTCTGTGTTTGCCCCCCCCCCGCAACATCGCTTGACAACTCATGGTGGTGTGTTACGTCCCCGTACCTTAGCGGATCGGCAAAAGGTAACCGATAGAATAAGTACTAGGTTTACAAAGAATAAGTCCTGGGGTCGATTTCATCGATCAAGGCGGTGCTCCAGCATGGCCACAGTCAAATGACTGAAACAAGTAAAAGAGTATATATATATATATATATATATATATATATATTGACCAAAAGCAGATTCCCCGGCATGCCATGTTGTTAGTTCAGTTATAATTTGTTACGAATAATCTGTATCTGATCTGAGTTGTTCGTTAAACGACTGCTTGCCAGCTGTTGCTATCCCGTCGAAATTTTATTCAGTCGGTATAGATTGCATTGTTTACCGTACTGCAACTCCTTTGAGACTATGATATATGATTTAAGAGAAATTTGACCGCTTCTACATGAGATAAATCACTTTCAATGTTATTCTTTAGCTCGCGTGAACCGCTACAAAATAAAAAATAAAAAAGTTTGTCTTCGGCTTCAACGATGATAATCAGTTTTTCGGTCTAAAGAACTTTCTTGCTCATTGAATTTGAAATGGCTGAACACTCGACTGCTACGTGTATTCTTAACATAATTTATTAGGCGGTGTCAGTGTGACAAAATGTGTCCCAGTTGGCCCGATGAGATACTGCAGTTTCTGGCTACTTAATTTCACTCAAAAGTGATGGGTCTACAAGAGGCCACAGGAAGATCTTCGTTTCTAAGATGCTATGTATTGGGATCAAGGCTGGGGCGTGATTACGAAGCCTTGTAAACAAAGCGTTAGTTGTAGAATTAAATAAAATGTGTATATTGCTGTATGTATTAAATCCCCTCTGTTCCCCGATGACTGAAATTACATTACAGAGTATACAGTTCCTATATAGAGTGTCTCAATATCTTATATGAATATTTATTCAGCATGGGATTCAATCTTATCCACTCACATTCATACACTTGTGAGAACGCGCACGCACACATGCACGCCCAAGTGCACATTCCCTGCCACAACGTAGCCATACTTTCAAACGCACAAACTTAAAGCGAAGCTATATATCGGCGATTACAGTCAAGCTACACATCTATGTGTATTCATATGTGCATAAGAGACATACATGATACATTCTGTGAACTTTTATCGTATATCGGCTGGCTGCATCATGTTTACTGTTATTAAATTAACGGATTATGAAAATTATTTCGCATATCTATCCAGACAATACCATTAACTGCTGTGTTGAGACAACTGTAGAAAAAAAGCCTTATGTTCCTCTTAAGCCAAGACCGCGACATAGTTTCTATCCACATTTCAGGTTAATACACTTCATTAACATCCGGTGGAATAGCTATAAACGTTACATTATCCAATTTCACTCTTCACGTAGAATACCATGCCTTTATACTAAGTCGAAAAGAGACACTTATAACATTTCAGACTTTGAGCAATATATGTTATATAACAACATTGATGTAAGGGTTGTCTCTCATACATTCATATCCCAATGGGTTAATAATACCACCAAGATATATTTATTATATAGAAGGCATAAGTTCTGACATTACTTTGATGAAATTACATGCCTAAGCGAACCCATTTTGTAAATGTTAATAGAGACATATTATTCCTTCGCTGCTCCACCAAAGATCAATCGGCAATATGCTTAATTACATTCTCACTGAGGCTTCAATGACCTTCTTTCACGAGGCCACACTTTAAAATGTTCAATCAGTTAATTAATCAGGTCTTTATGAATCGATTCTACGATGAATAAGTTTAATGAATCGGTATAATGCATTAATCCACTAAACTTTACGAAATTATTCAGTTACGGAATAATTCTTTCATCTGTAATCACTATGTATGACATACCTGCTAATGAATGCAATATATATTCTAGCCAATTTAGCAGAGAATATAAGCATCTGATACAAGGAGAATAACAGAAACTTCATCCATTACTAGAACCTAATTTTGAGTTAGAATTTATCATCATAAGTCGATACATGAAAGAAAATCGCAACTTTTATAATTACAGAAGCAAACTGGCGAAAAAGGTCAAATTGGTTTCTATATTAACTTCATGTGAATTTATCAGCAGAGATTTATATTCTTCAATCTAATGTTATATGAAAACTTCTGTGGATTAATTTTATATTTTTCCTTGTCACCAGAGGTTTGGTTTCCTCCGATTCGTTTCCCACACTTAAAAATTCCCATTCGTATTCCATACGTCAAAAAGTTTGAATTCCTTTATTGCCTCTTTAGTTTCAGGTCTCACTGGTGCAGCATCATCAACACTTCGGCGGATAGGGAAAGAAGAAGAAAAAGAAGAAGAAGAAGAAGAAGAAGAAGAAGGAGAAGGAGGAGGAGGAGGAAAAAGAGAAGAACAAGAAGAGAAGAAGAACAAGAAGAACAAGAAGAAAAAGAGGAAGTAGAAGGAGAAGGAGAAGAGGAAGAAGGAGGAGGAAGGAGAAAGAGAAGAAGAAGGAGGAGGAGGAGGAGGAGGAGAAAGGGAAGCAGAAGAAGAACAACAAGAAGAACAAGAAGAACAAGAAGAACAAGTGGAAGTAGAAGGAGAAGAGGAAGATGGAGGAGGGGGAAGAGAAGAAGAAGGAGGAGAAAGGGAATCAGAAGAAGTACAACAATAACAATAACAACAACAACAACAGCAAGAACAAGAAGAAGAAGAGGAAATAGAAGGAGAAGAGGAAGAAGGAGAAGGAGGGGGAGGAAGAGAAGAAGAAGAAGAAGAAGAAGAAGAAGAAGAAGAAGATTGAGGAGGAGGAGGAGAAGGGGGAGAAAGAGAAACAGAAGAAAAAAGGAGAAGGAGAAGAAGGAGAAAAAGGAACAGATGAAGGAGAAAAGGAGAAGAGGAAGAAATTTGTACTCAGAACTTACGTCGCTAAGTGTAATATGAGTTATGTCCGTTCGTCGGCTTAAATTTTTTCAATTATGGATAGAATGACTGAAATTTTGAGGGAAGGGGACAAGTCGATGACGTCAACCTCAATAAGCGTAGAAAACCTCTTACAGGGATATGCATAGGTTGATAGAGAAACGCGTTCGATTGGATCCCTTACAGAAATAAATGCAGTAAAGCGGATCAGAATTAAGGACTGTAAGAAGAATTATGAATCAAATCTTGTTTAGAGGGCGATGCATTCAAGTATATCTCTCATTCAACGAAAATCATGATAAAGATTCTTATCTACACGATGTTTTCCTGTATATACTTAGATATATGAAATTAATTCTCTAAAATAACCTAGAGAAGATAAATGATATTTTTTTTTGTTGATTTCACTTAAAAGTAGGTGGTAGATCGATCATGCATACCTAAAAATTAATATATTTCTACTATGCTTAACTTGTCTAAAGAAAATAATTTCATTTTTCAATATTAATTTTCCAAAGGTTTAATAGGTTATGTACATTGTAGAGTTTAGAATTAAATGTCTTTCCCTCTATATCATATACGCTACAGTTTCATTTAAAATACAGCTGCCATCGTTTTCCCTTTATAAATTTGCGTATCGCTATCAAAATTATCTTCTGTAAACAGGAATCACTTTAATACACTACATTGCCAACGTGTCAATATTAGTCTTATTGACAATTACAAGAATAATAACAAATATAAAAGTTATCAAACGAATCTTAGATTATTTTATGGCGTGCAATGAACAATATCGTAAAATTTCCTGGAGGTGCGATTATGTCGTTCAAATACGGTTGCATGTTAACGATTTTGAATATTTTATTGTCGGTCCTGTACAAGAAGTCACACCATACGATATTGTATCACTTTTTTTCATTTTCGTTCTAGACATGAACATCATGAAGTATATCGAACGTTTTTTTTTTAAGTGTATACTATAATTTAAAGAAGATCTGTTTTATTATTTTGCATTTAAATCTTAATTAATAAGTTTCTGTACCACATAAAACTTTAAATGAAAATTTGGTCATAGGTGTTATTTAAATAAAATACAGTATAAATATGATTTGTTGCATTCAAGACAGCGATTTTAATATGACAATGAAGAAATGAAATTTTACAAATATGTATTTGCATAGTGCTTTTAGTTTTGTTTTTTAATGTTTGTAATTAAATTTCTTCAATTCTCGAAATAAGGTAAAACAACGCACCCTCCATATTTACATGCACAGGGGTTGGACAAAATACTGGAAACACCAAGCATCATCGCATCATAATTTTGAAATATCTATAAAACCATCAAAAGGGTGTTTATTTTTAACATTTAAAAAATGTATTATTAGTGTTGCTTAATATATTTTGCTAAAATTGCTGTTTCTTTTCAGACATCATCAGGAAAAGGTAATTAAAATTCATTAAAATGACAGATCTATTGAACTTTCAAAGAGGTCAAATTGTTGGTGCTCATATGACAGGCGCTAGCGTAACGAAAGCAGCCAAAATGTTTGGTATATCAAGAAGTACTGTCTTGAAAGTAATGACAGCCTTTGAGAAAGAAGGAAAAGCCTCCTCGTCGAAACAAAACTCCGGAAGAAAACCAAAGCTTTCAAATAGGGACCATCGGACTCTTACACGAATTGTTAGAAAGGATCACAAAAGTACAACTCAACAACATTACTACAGAGCTTCTTGACCACTTCAAGAACCTAATTTCCACACAAACTGTTCACCGGGAGCTGCAATCAAATTTCATGGGAGGGCTGCAATCAGAAAACTACTACTTTCAAAAGCAAACGTTGCAAAGCATTTAGAGTGGAGTAAAAACCTACAGAATTGGTCCCTAGATCAGTGGAAGAATATTATTTTCTCGGATGTGTCATCCTTTACTTTATTTCCGACCACCGACCGATTATACGCGTAGAGACACCAATTTATACAGCTGAAGTTGTTAATGAATGGCAATGGCACAAGGTACATTCTAGTGAAGTTGAACATCTTATCTAGCCACCACAGTCCCTAGATCTAAATGTTTTTGATTCATTTTATAAAAACAACAAAGGAATCGATATCCCCCACCATCATCAATAAAAGAACTTGAGGCTGTTTTGGCTGAAAAATGAACGAAACTTCCTATGGAAACAATTCAAGCTCCATACTAATTCATACCTCGTAGGATTCAATCTGTAATTACTGCCAAAGGCGGCCTACCCCATATTAAAATAAATTTGAAATTTTAAGGTGTTTCCATTATTTTGTCCAATCCCTGTACATTTTCTTACACACGCTATTCTCTATACATATTTATATATACAATGGTTTTCTTAAACACACACAAGTATTTTGCGCACACTTCCTACATCTAATCTCAAAAATACATGTTAACCTGGATAATTTAGCATAACCATCCGCTCTCCGAAGGAGCCTGCAATATATTATCATTCTAAGCACATCGACTCCGCTCATTTTGTGCACATATTGTCCTTTTTTTTTTTTTTTTTTTAGAATTCTTGTGTTTAAATTACCAGGACCCGCCCTCCGAAACGTATGATTCCTCTCTGCTCCTATCGCCTTGTACAATTGTACGTGCTGAATTGGTTTTGGGACGTCTTGTTGTTCCTTGTTTTGTCAAGACTCATCCTATATTCTATTACTAATTTAAAGCAGACCATGCTTCACAATAGGTTTTGCATCTTTATAGTACACAAAAATCCAAACTTACAGGGAAAGAAATTCAATTTAGAAATACTAAATCAAATTCACACGATATAATATATATATATATATGCTATTAAGTTAGACATGGCCTGGACCAATCTTTGGTCGAAACATATCTAAGTTTATCTAAGTTTATATATATATATATATATATATATATATATATATATACAAGTAATAAGAGAGAGACCACGTGTGGTCACTCTAACGCTAGAAATAGATCCGCAAAGGGAATCCACCACTAAAGAATTGTTCTCAAGCTGTACCGTTCGCCTTTGCTCGGCTTCGTTTGGATTTTGGCGATCGGTTCAACAAATTATATTTTTGATATACTCTACTGAGGATTCGAAAATGATTATGTAAGTAAAATTACGCAATCTATTAACGATGAAACAATTGTATAGAGTTAATCTATTTTTTCGTTATTTTTCATTTGTCCTGCCCGCTTACATTCTTGGCGTGTTGAATTGATACTTGAGAACAATTCTTTAGTGGTGGATTCCTTTTGCGGATCTATTTCTAGCATTAGAGTGACCACTTGTGGTCTCTCGCTTATTACTTGTATTAATAATTTTTACTGTATCTCAGTTTTTTACGCTAGGCCACTTGGTGTTTTAAATTGATGTTATTAATTAATATTCAATTTTTTCACCCTTATTGTGATTTTAATTATAATATATATATATATATATATATATATAATATATATATATATATATATATATATATATATAATATATATATATATATGGCCTGCTCGCTTAGCCGGGGGGGTGGCGTCATTCGAAGGCTAAAACAATGCGAACGCATTATGACCAGCGATGTGTGACTACATCTGATGGCTTGGTCGGTCATGAAATATATATATATATATATATATATATATATATATATATATATATATAGTTAATCCAAACATGAAAACACAACAACGCGAGGACGTGGAACAAGTATAGTGTTATTGGACGCTCAGGAATATATATATATATATAAAACTATAAATTAGGGTATCTGAGAGATACCACCATTCAGAAATAGCACTCAAAACCCTGACCCTAAAGCCACCTTAAGATGACTGTAGGGTCATGATTTTGACTGCTATTTCAGCATTGTTGTATCTCTCAGATACCCAAATTTATAGTTTTAAATAATTATTACCTTTGTATGGTATTTATTCCCATGCTGGCCACTTGATAAGGTCGATATTTAAATATCGATATTAGCCTTATTTATAAATTCATGTATATATATATATATATATATATATATATATATATAATATATATAGAGAGAGAGAGAGAGAGAGAGAGAAGAAAGAGGGATTATGTATTTATGTATGTATATATACATGATTTCAAAATGTGACCGCGTGTGTACCGCTGGCGATTTTTTCCTTTGTCTTCCCTTTTCTGGATCTTTCCTTCTATGTTTGCGACGAAGAGCTCCGCTCGAAACGTTAAACCCTCCTTCTTTCCTTCTTTCCTGAGCGTCCAATAGTACTATATTTGTTCCACGTCCTCGCGTTGTTGTGTTTTTTTGTGCTTTCTTGTTTGGATTAACTATATATATATATATACATGCATACATATATAATTTTAAGTAATAAAGGTGAATTATTGAATAATTATTTGATTAATATCAATTTCAAACCAGTGGTCTAGCATATTAAAATCTGAATATTAAGAAAAATTATATGGCATACATATATGAGGGATGACCACTACGTGGACATCCATTATGCTAGAAGTAGATCCGCAATGGTCTTACCACTAAGAAAGGAATATTCTGGTGTTTGCTAATTTTTGTTTATATACCCTACATGCATATCGCTATCCACAGCATTGTTCCTCGCAGCAAACTACATATCTCTCGCTTGTATTGTAAACAAGAATCTCTGTCTC